>NC_057850.1:44185654-44235654 GCF_015237465.2 Chelonia mydas | reverse complement strand
GTGTTGCAACCGCTGCAGGTTTCACTAGCTTTACGGCCACAGTTCCAGCAGCTCTAGAAGAGGAAGAAGGGGACAACAGAACGTTAATAATTTTGTCCTGAATTTTGTACCAAACACCTTAAACACAATCCATATAATTAATAGAAACTGCTAGTTAAACATTGGCCTAATTAAGGACTACTAGCCTAGCGGTTAATACATAAATACTTCAGATACCTTGGGGTAGATTCAGCCCTGGGGTAACTCCACTGACTTTGGCAGAACTACTCCAGGGATTTTGGCCTTGAGAAATTAGGGCAGACACTAAAAAGGGAATCACTGCTCCAGATGTCAGCTTGTGGCACACAAGCCTCAGGTTTACTTTTGTGTTTATTTAGTCTAACAAATCACTTGAGATTTTCAGCTCTCATCACTATGCTGATTAGCTGTAACTGCCCTAAAATTTCACAATGATTTCTCTACTGGATTTATTTTTTAAAAAAAATTCCCCACAAGAGGGGAAATCAAGTGATTAAAAATGTGAGGGAAGAATATACATCACAGGTAAAACCCCAATCCTGCAAAGACTTAGGCTATGTATATGTATGTGTACAGCACACAACTACCAGCAGTGGGTAGGTTATGTGTAGCTTCAAACCACAGTGAAAAGCTGGCTGCATCCACACTGCTATGTGTAGCAATATGCAGCCATGAAAGGCTCTGCCCAGAGGGAGGCAGTGGGGAGCTACCAGAGCCTTTCTCCACTGCCTCCCGCCATGCCAGAGCCTTTCCCCACTGGCAGAGTCTTTCCCTGTGGAGGGGAAAGACCCCAGCAGCAGGGAGGCAATGGAACAATACACTGCTAAAAACAGCAGTGTCGGCAAAGGAGGCATTGCTTGGGGAAGTAGAGCCCTGTGCATACGCCCAGGGTTCTGGTGTCTCTCTCTGCTACTTGTCTAAGCAGTGCCTCACCATCTATGCTGCTATGTATACTCGTCCTTGGGGTGTGTGCAGTGTATGTAAATCTACGTGCCGCTGTAAGGTGTGTGCAGTGTAGACGCACATGCTTAACTTTGACCAAGTGAGTAGTCCCCCTGGACTCAAATTGGCCCACACACTGCCCCAAGTTAAGGGCATGCCTAAATCTCTGCACAGAGCCTAAGAGGCTGTCACACAGTAGCTCGCAACAGGCCAAAGGCCAAAAACCTTACTCAGTTCCCATCAATTGAGTCAATGGAATTTTTGCCTGGGAAGGACTTCACAATTTGCCCCACTATACTGAACATCACAGCAGCCTGATAGACACAGAGTTTCCTAGCCTCTTATTGTACATCAAGAAAGCAAGACTATACATTTTAAAAATTCCCTCACTTTTCAAATGTCATTGAAAAATATCTCTTTATCAGGAATAAAACCGGACAGAACCACATCCATGAACTCCCTGCTCCGAGTCCTACCCAAAGAGTAGCAACCACAGAATATGCCATTCACTTCCCTACAGTCCCTCGCAATGCCAGCTGGATGCTGGAGCACATCCAACCTACAAGTGATATTCCTAAACTACATAAAAAAAATCCCAATTACAGAACAGAACAAAGACTTAAATCCAAAACAATATTTTAAGGAAATTAAACATTTAATTGGAGTCAAGTGGTTTCTTTAGAAAATATCCTGGTGTTAGTTCTATCCTTTTTTTGGCGCAGGAATATTCTGGCAGATGCAAGAAGAGTAACTGTCTAATACTCACTGGCTCCTTCAGATTGAAATCAGATGTACATGGCATTCTCAATTCAAACTGATTAAACACACAGACTAAACGAGGTAATTACAAATACATGTGCTGGGGACTCTTTTTTTTAATTTGTAAAATTGTTCACATCTTTTAAAACACTTTTTTAAAAAGGTGGAATTACAAACTCACAGAAACAGATGTTTTTGGTAGTTAAACTGTTGGAAATTCAGACTCCGTGTCTGACATCACCTGGTTTTGATTCAGTGTTCATGATCTCAGGTTAATTCTCCTTAGACTCAGTCCAGTTCTGGAGCAGTATGACCACATTACCGCCATTCGGTATGGATAACTTCACTATATTTTTAAATGCATTTTAACTTTTTTTTTAAAACAAGCACACTTTTTTGTCACCACAATGAAAAGCAACTCCAATACAAATGATTTTTGTAATTGTGTGCACAGGAATAAGATGCGTTCAATTCTATCTGGAACGTGCTTGCACAGAGTTACTGCTGAACTTGCAATAACCAGCTTTGTTTGGTTATACTGATTTTTAGAATTGCAGAATTGACTATTCTTGTTCATTCCCTATCCAAAAAAGGGTCCTGATCATTCATGGGAAGACCCTTTAGCCCACATGCAGTACCATTGAAATCAGCAGGGCTCTCTACAGGTGCACAAGTCCCTTTGTGCAGGTTTGATTGCAGTACTGGGTAGATTCATTGTAAAATGTTTTGATGCTGGAAAATATAGCCTCTATATAGTCAAGTTTCTATTCAACAAATAAAAGCCAAGTTTCTAAAAATCCTCTTTTTTGTTTTGAACTTGATGTGCTAGATTCTACCTGAACAGAAGTGCTTGTCCAGTGCTCAATTTGTGCCAGGGCTTGCCAGGGCTCACCTCTAGGCTTGGCAGTTCATAGCCCTGGCACCTCTGGGCTTGCTGCATCAGTTATGAACATTAAAAAATTGCTTGAGTCCCATCACCTCTTTCATTACAAATTAAGCACTGTGCTTGTCTCTTATAAGTCTGCATAGCAGGATGTTACAAACTCTCAAGCTGGAGCCACAATGTCATGATGCAACCAGCTGCCCCAAAATGCATTTTTGTGATAGAAAACAAAGTCACTTACATCTTACGAGTATTTTTTTGAACTGGCTATTTTATTAATTAAATCATCTGAAGTCTCTATAATGCTTTGAACATGTAAAATGCTATATGGGTGCTAGATTTTATTAAAATTTTTAGTCACTCACAGCTCTAAATCAATGCTTTATAAGCTATTACCTCATATGTCCCTACATTGTCTGGTACGTGCTTTTGTCCACTGCATTTATCAGTTACAATTCAACAGGACTTTACAGCTTTAGTCTAATTGTGAGAATAAATGTACATAAGATTCATTTTAAAATTCTTGCACCTGTTTATGTACCAAATTATTATATTTAAAAGTACTAAAGAATAGTCCTTCTGTGTAAATTGGCAACAAGTGTGCATTCGTGAGGATACTTACTTGCATTGCCATATTAGCTGTATTTTGTAGCATACAATCCACTGGTCCCACAAGGACTTCTTTTACAGAATAGTACAGACCTCACCATTGTTATCTGGGAATACACATCAAGGAACCAGTACTATGTCATGCTACAATCCATATGATAACATAATGTGTCTACATGAAATTGAGCAAAGTTTCTGTATTTAAATGAAGCAAACAACGCAGCTATGGATTTTTAATGTGATTTCATCTTTTATACAACCCCTTAAATACTGGCCTAATGTACTGCAACACCAGTTCTTGTTTTGTACTGAGTTCCAGATGTATCCTAATACTGTAAGGACAGGATCATAGAGACCTTAGACTCCTTGTGCACGAGTTAGGCTATACACAGGCCAGATTTTCAGCCTATGTAACTCAATTTAGCTTCATTGACTCCAAGGATGTATTGACTTAATGGAGTTTGGCTGAATGAGGATCTGACCTTGAATCTAACCCACAGGTCCCATTTTCATCTTCCAGAATCACATTCACTACATCAGGGTCGTCCCTAGACATTTGGTGCCCTACGCAGCCTCCCTGAAAAGGGAAGGGCTGGCCCCATGCCTCCGTGAGGGGACAGGAGCAGGCTGGGGGGCGGGGAAACCGCCCTCAAGCACGAGCTGACTGAGTGGAGAGGGCTGGGGCCAGGTCGCTCCACTTCCTGCTGCCCGGTGATTGCAGGGTGGGCCCGACCCCGCACTCATGGGGCAGCGGGAAGTGGAGTGACCCAGCCCCAGCCCACTCCACTCTGCTCCCTGGCTCCCAGCCTTGGGACTTGGGAGGCAGGGGGGAACCGCCCCCCAGCACTCACCAGTGGTGCGGCTGGGAGCTGGTGGAGCGGAGCAGACTGGAGCCGGGTCGCTTCACTTCCCACCGCCCAGTGCGTCCGATCCCTGCAGCAGTCCCCTGGGATGTAGCTCGGGGAAGGGATGGAGTGGGGGCAGGGCTGGGGTGGAACAGGGGTGGGGGCTTTGGGAAAGGGGTGGAGTGGGGTGGGGCTGGGGAAGAGCAGGGGTGGGAAGAGGCAGGACAGGGGCGGAGGCTTTGGGGAAGAGGGGGAGCAGGGGCGGGGGCAGCATTCTGAGCCGGCCAGGGGATCGGTCTGGCTGCTGGAACAGCACGCAGCTGTGTAGGGCACCAGGAAATTTGGGGCAGTTTGGTGCCCCAAATTTCCTGGTGCCCTACGCAGCTGCATAGTTTGCGTATGGGTAAGGACAGCCCTGCACTACATCTCCCGCAACTCACAAGGTGAAACCATTGTTATTCAGAAAGTCTTGGACCAAAGCTTATCCTCTTCCTGGTTCCGATATACTTTATTTTGAAGATTTCTCAGCTTCAAACAGCTTTCATAAAAAGAAGGTACGAGCAATATTATAGGTTGTGACTGCAGCTCATGTGGACATCCATAAGCTACCTTTAATATAATTAGCTTGAGTATTGGAGCAGTGAAGCTTCTGCAGAAGCTCACCTGAAATCCTGGGCAATTACTCACATGGCTAGTTCACACTGAAGCAGCTTCAATGCTACTGGTACCTGAGCTAGCTATATTAAAGCTAGCTTGGGTATGTCTCCACAGGTTGTGTTACACCCAGTGTGTCCATAGTTGCACTGGCATTCATTGTCTTCAGGGGCTCGGTGCATCATCTCTTATTTCTGTAGTGCATAGCTCTAGTAGTGCTTACATAGACAGAACCCTTTCGGATTGAAGTTTGGATGACAGCAATCTTTCTGGCGAGCAAAAGAACTAGTCTGACGTTGCAATGACTCAAAACATTCAACTGCCTATTGAAGATATCAAGCAGGAAAATGAGTCATTACTTAGTTTATAGTCCCAGTTGTCCATCCTGTGCAATTCTAGTTTTCCATGAAGTTCGGTGAGCTATTCCAATGCAGGAATGTGTCAACTTTCTCTCCCACAAATGGTTGCAGAACCCATCAGACTTCCTACTTTTGCTGTTCCATTAGCCCATGTCTTACAGACAAACAATTGTTCCATCACTGTTTAAAATTTGTGAGGATTCCTACTCTCCAAAATCCTTGGCAGAGCATTACTTCAACAGGTACATGCAGCTAATAACTCTGAATTTTTTTTTGTCCTCATCAACAAATGCTGCTCCAGGATCTCCATCTTGGAGATCTCTAGCACTGAGGCTGAATGTTTGCTAACACATTGCATTTGCCAAGACATTTTGCCCTACACTCTTGCCATCACTAGCCATCTTTTAGAAATATTTTCTGTTATTATAGTATTTGCTTTGCTCTTCTACTTCCTGTTGAGACTCAGAAGGGAGCTGGCTCAAAAAAAAAAAAGTATCTTAAGATGTTGAAAGGCGATCTACTTTGAAATGTCTAAATATGGTGCCATACTGTTCAGAGTCACCTTTAACAAAGTTTCTGACGTTCTCCACTTTCCTACGAAAGGCAAGTAATACTGTAGTGTTAATCCTAGTTATGTTAAGAACCCAGATTTCCTGATGTTTCCTGGAGGGAGTAAGAATAGTGCACCTACAGGAGAGTACTGGGAACCCTAACTGCTTGCACTAAAAGTTAATCAATAAAGAGAAAAAAAGAATACGCATGGGTTACTGATTGCACAGTGGTGTTAAAAAAGGCCACGAGCCGGTCCAGCCAAGCAATAAAGGATGTGTACAAATACACTGACGTGTAATTTATTCAGCACCTATCATCATGGGGGATGCTTTTCAAAAGTGCCAGCGTGACCAAGCATTACAAGTCCTATTGATTTTTAATGGGACCTAGGCACTTTTGAAAAGTCCACCCGAGTCCCATTGAAAGTCTATGTGATTTGTGCTCCTAACTCACATAGCCACGATAGGTAGGGATTTTAAAAGTGCCAAAATACACCATAGGGTGACCAGATGTCCCGATTTTATAGGGACAGTGCTATAAAATCTTTTTGGGTCTTTTTCTTATCTAGGCTCCTATTTCCCCACACCCCCTGTCCTGATTTTTCACATTTTGCTGTCTGGTCACCCTAATACACCACCACATGCAAAGCTGTCTCCAAGCTGCAGAAGTCTGGGATTAAGTAACAGGTGATAGCTAAATACTCAGGGTTTACCCAGGGTTTTATTGTTTAGAAATCCAAGTTGTGACCACCACAAATAAAATATGTTAGCATGTGAATATGTTTAGTGTGCAACAGGCATAGAAATCAGGCTGGTGTACATTACCTTTTATGGTTCAAACATGAGTGTGAGTTGTCAAGTTAGATGACACAATCCTGACCAGTCAGCATAGACCTGGCCCCTTTGTGTTCACAAGCATGTCATACAATATCAGGGTTGGAAGGGACCTCAGGAGGTCATTTAGTCCAACCCCCTGCTCAAAGCAGGACCAATCCCCAATTTTTGCCCCAGATCCCTAAATGGCCCCCTCAAGGATTGAACGCACAACCCTGGGTTTAGCAGGCCAATGCTCAAACCACTGAGCTATCCCTCTCCCCTTATATGTCATATAAGTGTAATATTCAGACACACCATAGAACTCGATAATGTAAACAAGCCTTAACCCTACACAATCCTTCAAAGCAGTGTTGGACCAGTTACACATTTTGTTTTATCTAAGCAGCTGTCTGAACAAAGAAAGCATCTGCGTCAACTGGAGTGAACTATCATATCCATGTTTTTTCCCCTTCAGAGTGGTGAAGAACACCGCGAGTGTTAGATTTTTCAGTGGCATTTTATATTGGAGCAGAGACAGATGTTTTAATTTTTTCAATAATCTGGCCAGTAAGTTTACTATGTCTCTTTGCTAAGCTGTTCACCCTTACTATTAAAACTGATTTGCACAACAGTATGTTACAGCCAAAGCAAGCACAGCAGTCATTAAGGAGTAGCTGCTCACATATGTTTTGGTTCTTAGCCAAATCAGCTACTGATGAACGGATCATCCTTTGCCTAGTTTCCTTTTCTGTAATTGTAAGGAAGTAGTAAAGAAATAATTTGTGGTTCTGAAATAGTCATGCTGACAGGTAGGCCTGCTTCTGTCTTTTTGCTTTTAAACATACTATCCCTAAGAGGCTGTGGTTTACTTCTAGCCCAGGATCTGTACAATTCCTTGGAACTCTCCCCATAAAAAAAAAACAACAGATGAGTGCAAGCCAATCTCAAGGTTTATGGAGATCTTCCATTTTAAATACAATATAGGCACTGAAGTAATGGCATTACTCATAAATAAGAACAATTCAAATTAAAGCAAAAAGTGCCATCTGACAGGGAATCTGGTCAGTGGAGAAATAAAAAGGAAATACTACAATGCTGTGTGTCTCACATTTCTCAAAATATTGTGGGCCACTTCTTAAAACTGAGATCCTCTCCTACATCGCACTCCCTCCTCAAACCCTAGTCAGCACTTTCCACAGTGTTTGGTTTCACATGACTAGATCATTCATACTGGACCAGCATTAATGAGAGTACATGACAATAAGCTCACTTTAATGAGATGGGTGGTCCTGACTGGTTACTTCCTCCACATCGTATCTTTGCTGCTTATTACTTCTTCCTCATTGTTGAGGAACTTAACTTTTACTACTGAATCTCCTCTCACTGCCTGCAACTCCCATTGCTTTACTCTCCTCAGCTCATTGTTCAGCTTGATTCTATTCTCTTGCAAAACAGTAGTTTTTCTTGTTTGATTGGTCAAAAAAGCCTCTGGAAACCCTAACAAAGTCCTGGGGTGATTATGACATGCAGTAAAGCCTCAGAGATACCTAACACCAGAGTTACGGACTGACCGGTCAACAAATGTGAAACTGGAAGTAACCAATCAGGCAGCAGCAGAAAGAAAACAACAACAACAACAAAAACCCCAAATACTGTACTCTGCCACGATCTTAAAGGTAGGCACATCTGGGCTGACTATCCGCCTCCCCCCGTCTTCACCCCCTCCTCCACGCGTGGGGCAGCCACTTACATCTAGGAGTAAAGACGCTGGGGCTGCCAGCCCAAGGCAGCTGGCAGAGCAGGAGCAGTGCTGGGGTCTGTTTTCCCCACACACCCCGGGCTGGAAGGGGGACAAGGTTGCACTCCGACCCAGGGAAAGAAGCTGTCTGCAAGGAAGCTGCCCACACTGAGGAGTTTCAGAGTAGCAGTCGTGTTAGTCTGTATTCGCAAAAAGAAAAGGAGTACTTGTGGCACCTTAGAGACTAACAAATTTATTTGAGCATAAGCTTTCGTGAGCTACAGCTCACTTCACTGGATGCATTCAGTGGAAAATACAGTGGGGAGATTTATATACATAGAGAACAATGGGTGTTACCATACACACTGTAATGAGAGTGATCACTTAAGGTGAGATATTACCAGCAGGAGAGCAGGAGGGGGAGGAGGGCGCGGAACCTTTTGTAGTGATAATCAAGGTGGGCTATTTCCAGCAGTTGACAAGAACGTCTGAGTAACACTGGGGAGTGGGGGTGGGGAATAAACATGGGGAAATAGTTTTACTTTGTGTAATGACCCATCCACTCCCAGTCTCTATTCAAGCCAAAGTTAATTGTATCCAGTTTGCAAATTAATTCCAATTCAGCAGTCTCTCATTGGAGCCTGTTTTTGAAGTTTTTTTGTTGAAGAATTGCAACTTTTAGGTCTGTAATCGAGTGACCAAAGAGATTGAAGTGTTCTCCAACTGGTTTTTGAATGTTATAATTCTTGACGTCTGATTTGTGTCCATTTATTCTTTTACGTAGCGACTGTCCAGTTTGGCCAATGTATACGGCAGAGGGGCATTGCTGGCACATGATGGCATATATCACATTGGTAGATGTGCAGCTGAATGAGCCTCTGATAGTGTGGCTGATGTGATTAGGCCCTATGATGGTGTCCCCTGAATAGATATGTGGACACAGTTGGCAACGGGCTTTGTTGCAAGGATAGGTTCCTGGGTTAGTGGTTCTGTTGTGTGGTGTGTGGTTGCTGGTGAGTATTTGCTTCAGGTTGAGGGGCTGTCTGTAAGCACGGACTGGCCTGTCTCCCAGGATCTGTGAGAGTGATGGGTTGTCCTTCAGGATAGGTTGTAGATCCTTGATGATGCGTTGGAGAGGTTTTAGTTGGGGGCTGAAGGTGATGGCTAGTGGCGTTCTGTTATTTTCTTTGTTGGGCCTGTCCTGTAGTAGGTGACTTCTGGGTACTCTCCTGGCTCTGTCAATCTGTTTCTCCACTTCAGCATGTGGGTATAAACATCTTGTAGGTGTTTGTCTCTGTCTGAGGGGTTGGAGCAAATGCGGTTGTATCGTAGAGCTTGGCTGTAGACAATGGATCATGTGGTGTGGTCTGGATGAAATCTGGAGGCATGTAGGTAGGAATAGCGGTCAGTAGGTTTCTGGTATAGGGTGGTGTTTATGTGACCATCGCTTATTAGCACCATAGTGTCCAGGATCTCGTGTGGACTGGTTCAGGCTGAGGTTGATGGTGGGATGGAAATTGTTGAAATCATGGTGGAATTCCTCAAGGGCTTCTTTTCTATGTGTCCGGATGATGAAAATGTCATCAATGTAGCGCAAGTAGAGTAGGGACATCAGGGGACGAGAGCTGAGGAAGCGTTGTTCTAAGTCAGCCATAAAAATGTTGGCATACTGTGGGGCCATGCAGGTACCCATAGCAGTGCCGCTGATTTGAAGGTATACATTGTCCCCAAATGTGAAATAGTTATGGGTGAGGACAAAGTCACAAAATTCAGCCACCAGGTTTGCCATGACATTATCAGGGATACTGTTCCTGATGGGTTGTAGTCCATCTTTGTGTGGAATGTTGGTGTAGAGGGCTTCTACATCCATAGTGGCCAGGATGGTGTTTTCAGGAAGATCACCGATGGATTGTAGTTTCCTCAGGAAGTCAGTGGTGTCTCGAAGATAGCTGGGAGTGCTGGTAGTGTCAGCTGCTGGAACTGGAGCCTGAACTGCACTTTGTTCAGAGTTAATGAACATTTCAGATTTACGGACAACCTCCATTCCCGAGGTGTCTGTAACTCTGAGGTTCTGCTGTATATAGAAAAAGCTATGCCGGGGTAGTTTGCTCCAAGACTTAATACAAATGTTAAAGGTTGTAAAATCAAACACTCAAAAGTTAGCAAATGCCAGTAAGAGACAGAGGTCATGAGATCAAATAGTGTACGATCATGTAATGAAAGACTATCATATTGCATATGCTCTCGGGAACCACAGGTTGTATGAGCAACCTTAAATCTGGCATACCCTAACTTTTGGGATATTTACTTAACAGCCTGAATGTTCTTAGCAAACTGAAAAAACAAATTCCATTGTGTGAAATCATATTGACTCCATTCCCCCCACAACTGGGTCATCAGCAGCATTGGAACCCAGGCAATTGTATCTACAGTGTTGACCTGGCATAGTTTAGTAGCAGGAGTAGGATGTTATCCTCTGTGTGGATCAGGCACCAGAGAGGGATGTGAACCAGACTTTGTTCAGTGACTTGCACAACTATGTGTTTGACAGCGGAGGAATGTAGGGAATCAGGAACTTTAGGCCGTATGCTCTATTCCTGGCTCAGGAAGGGAATGTGCCCAAGTGGTTACAGAGAGCACAGTCAGGTGTGTACATTTTACCATTAAGCATTCATACTGCAGTAGCATCACGTGGCCTCAACCATTGTGCCAGACAATATATAAATGCATTGTAACAAGCCCTTTCTGAAGAAAAGGTGGCTGAGCAGATACAACGTGTGGCTGCCAGCTTAGAAATCTGAGGTCAAATCCTAACTCCACTCCAGTGGTATACAGGGACCGAAAGGAATGCAGCTGCCATTGGGAGAATTTTTCCCAGTTACGGGTAGAGTACAGCTGATTGATGTGGCCCTACACTGATCTCACCCACAGTCTTATAAATACGGTCATGCCAGGAGCAGAATGGGGAGTGGTTAGAGATGTCTGCATTTCAGACTGGTGAAGCCGATGAGCAGCTGAGTAAGGCTACTGTAAACTGGACTAATGTAGGCTGAGGGCTTCATCACCCCTTGACCAGCCTAGAACCAGGAAGGTGCAAAGATGGGTTAAAACCACTTTTGTCCACTCCATTCCTGGGCTGCTCCTTTTGAGTGGCACCTCTGGGCACAGAAAAGAAATTGGCCCCGAGTTTGATTCCCAGCTCTACCAGAAGTGACCTTTTATAACTCTCAGTTACCCCATCTATACAAAGCTGGGAAATTATAGCTGCCAGTGTCTTGAACTAGGGGCATTGAGGCTTTGCTCAATTAAAAATAGAGCCCCGCAAATCCGTGGATATCCGCTTTATATCCGCATCCATGGATGCAGATATCCATGGATCATTTTTGTGGCTCGCAGCTTGGATGCAGATACAAATTTTGTATCCAAGCAGGACTCTGCAGCACACACTCACCCAAATGGAGCGGCTGTCACCCAGCCCTCAGGCTCCAGCTCGTCTCTCTGAATCACACCGCAGCAGCAATATCCTGCTGGGTATTCTGGGAGTTATAGTCCCCAGTTTGCTCGGACAGAGGAGGAAAACTACAGCTCCCAGAAGGGAGTGCGACCGTGTGCTCCTGTCCAGCGAGCAAAGCGCCAATTTAAAGAGGTGCGGTTGTAATTTAAACTAGCGGGTGGCAACAGCAGACACGGCGAGGAGAATAGTTGCATATATTAAAGCTGCTACACCTGCATAGGGGTATCGAAGCCCCCGACTGGGAGGGCGGCACTGCACATGAGGGCCCAGGATTTTAGCCTCCCTTCCTGGAGTGGGGAAGGAGGTATGGCGGAGATAGAGTGGGTGGGTGGTAGGGCAGGAGGTCTCTGGGGAGAAGTGGATGGCAGTTGAGGGTTGGGGGCTTGGCACAGCCTTGCACCACTGGTGCATGGTGACCTGTGGAGCTGTTAGTAGAGACCTGCAAACCCACGGATATCTGCTTTATATCCATGAATATCCACATTCAAGGATTGCGAATATCCACGGATAATTTTTGTGGATTGTGGATCAGATGCAAATTTTGTATCCATGCAGGGCTCTAATTATAAGGGCTGTGAAGTACACAGAATTAACACCAGTTCACCACCAGTTAGTGGAAAGAGCTGTGATTAGAATTTAGTCTCCTCATCTTGTTCACCTTGCCTTCCTGTATGTCTAAAGGGTAGGAGCAACAACAACCTGCTGTCTAGAGATCTGTGCCTAGGAGCATGCTCAGTGCAGTTGGCACACAAGGAGTTGTGTCTGGCTGAAGCATGTACAGTACACATGTAATTTTAGAGATTTTAGCAACATGTCTCTAACAAGTTCTACTGAATATGTAAAGATATAATCCTCAGTAGATTTCTATCTGGTCCAAAACAGGATGGAGTCTCACAGAGAGATCAAAAGATTCCTCTCTGACCCCATAGCAAATTTCAAGTTTTTTCTTTTAACCCTAAAGGGCCTAAATCTTTTCCAAAAAGGAAAAAAAGTTGTTAACATGTTTCAACATGGACAAAACTACCTATTTTCCACTAACCTCATTCTTGGAAATGGCTGAACCATTTTTACGTCACCTTAAAAAAAAAACATTCCAACAAGAGTAAATTTGACTCCAAATGGCTACAGTTTGGTAAAATTACAAGCAACTGAAAACAGAGGCTTATAATGGACAGTGCTAGACTACATAAACTATAAGATAGGTATGGTTCCCGTACACCATTGCAGTAGGGTTAGGATTTGGCCTCAGATCTCTAATTTGGCAGGCACAAATTTCGTCCACTTAGTCACCCTGTCTCCAAAAAGGGACCGTTACTTAGAATGCATTGCCTGAGTGAAGACTGCAGGACCAGGCCACTAGATTTGTTTTTCAAATAGATTTTTAAAATCTGGTCTGATCTTGCCAGTTGACTGGAGATGGGATGAATTTAGAGGCCTGCAAATAATGTTTATTCACAGGCTCCGTGGTAGAATGGATATACTTTTTATCCACATCCCTTTGGAACCAGGCTAAAGGAAAACTTTTAAAATTATATGTCTAGGAAATTAACATCCCAGTAAACAATAGCTCTGGAAATGAAACTATAGTGTTAGATAGAGATGGCTGATCCTATGTTACCACTGCCAGAAGTGCTACCATTCAGGAATGCAGGAGAATTTGCACAAAAATGCCCAGTGTGAATTCCTTTGGATGCACACTTCTTTGGAGGAGAATGGTCTGTGTATATTGGCAGACAACAGGTGTTACATTGATCACTAAACAGATTAACTTTACAATTTCGTCTTAGGCATTTACCTTTGGAATTTCAGCTTTCATAATAGGAATCATTCGCATTTACACATGAAAATGATAGCAGTTTAATGATCATAGCTGTCAGACAATAGGTCAGACAAATACCCTTTATGCGAATATACGAGGGGGAAAATGCCCTTGAATATCTTAGCTACAAAATGCCAATAATTTGAATTTATGTCTCATTTAATTCTGCAATGGAATAGTTAGTACTTAAAGAGTGCCTACACTTCCCTTAGTCTCTCTTTTCCTGAGAAACTTTCAGATGCTGAAAATTAATTCCTTTTGTCTTCTTGTTATTCATCTGTTACATATTATGGAAAAACTCTGGGCATCCAATGCTCCCACAATGGTCTTTCATCTCCAGAGAAGTCTGGTATGAATTAAATTCTTATGCTCCCTCAAATTATGGCTATGTATTGCAGCATGCCACTGATTTATCAGCTTGTGGTTTTTGCCAGTTCTTTCAGCATGGTGCAACTACCTAATCTGAATCTCTTCAACCTAAATCATTCTTCTAGATTACTAGCAAATGCAGTAATTAAAATGCTTTTGCAATAGCGTACATAAATAAACATTCATATATAATGCGATACAACACACCTAATAGTTTGCCAATTCCCTGTGATATAGAACTTGTATAAAAACATGCTTTTCTACATTTTTTTAACATCTCCCAATCAGACCAATAGGTTATGAGAGCAATGTTCTCTGGTTACCATACTTTATTTTGAAATGGCTGTTAAAGTGGATTTCACAAATTTAGCAACAGTTTATAAGGGCATTTTTAATCATGAGTTTCCTTTCCACATGATGTTAATGTTTCTTTCTTCTCTAAATGACATAGGATTTCATTGTATCTAAAACACTTCAGCACTGGCAATAAGTCTATTGTTCTTTCACTCCTGACTTCCTGCTATATATGCTGCCATATGTCCCATACCACAAGAATTCAAAGCTTCCACTATCATGTTCAAGTCTGAATTGAGGTTTACCATGCTCATTCCTATTTTACTCTGTCGCTCTTTCATTCTATTTTTCTCTTGCCAGATGCTGTTTGTCCCGCCCTTCAGCTCACACATAATCTCTGTAGCTGAAATAATAAATTCTAATCAAGGAAACATTCTTGTAACGCTGCATACACATCTTTTTCTTCCAGGAATCTAGTTCTGTGCTGATCATGTCTACACAAACTCCCTCCCTTTGCAAAAAAAAGACCAAAAAACAAACAAAAAAAAGCCTAAATAAATGTCACTTATTTTGGGGACAGTAGAATTTCACTATTTATCATGGGTTTCAGAGTAGCAGCCGTGTTAGTCTGTATTCGCAAAAAGAAAAGGAGTACTAGTGGCACCTTAGAGACTAACAAATTTATTTGAGCATAAGCTTTCATGAGCTACAGCTCACTTCATCGGATGCATTCAGTGGATGTTGCTGTAGCTCACGAAAGCTTATACTCAAATAAATTTGTTAGTCTCTAAGGTGCCACAAGTACTCCTTGTCTTTTTATTATTTATCATTGTTCATTGAATGTTATTTCTACCACCAATTTTAAGTAGATTGTGTTATTTTAAAGTATTTTAATTTTACCCTTAAAGTACATGGAAAATATACAGACTATATTCCCATCACTGCATTGTTCTTATAGTCTCATTCTCCTGCCCCCAATCAATTTAAAGCCATTTCAGACTTTTCTTCTGAAGCAATTGCTGGCCACGGTCGGAAGACAGGATACTGGGCTAGATGGACCTTGGTTCTGATCCAGTATGGTCATTCTTATGTTCTTAGACAAAGATAAACAAAAAAACAAAAAATGAAAAAAACTGAGTATTAATTCTTTATTGCAGGAAGCTGGGTGGGTTCAAACTCTGACAATGAGGCTCCGCTTTGGTATATTTTGGAGTAAACTTTGAGATGACTCCCCTCCTACCAGGGCCGGCTCTAGGTTTTTTGCCGCCCCAAGCAAAAAATTTGCCGCCCCAAGCTCCGAGAGCGCAAAAAAAAAAAAAAAAAAAAAAGGCTGGCTGGGATGCCACCCCTGGAATTGTGCCGCCCCAAGCACGGGCTTGCTTTGCTGGTGCCTAGAGCCGGTCCTGCCTCCTACGGAACTCCTTACCTCACTTGAATCTTCCTGTTGATTGATAACAGCTAATGCATCCTCTGCAGCCTGTCGCTTGGCTTCTGCAACAGTGCGCTCCATTTTAGCTCTCTCTGTAGTGATCATGTCGTGGGCTTTCCGTTCTGCCTCTGACACTGCCTTTTGCAACTCTGTCATCGCCTGACGTTTTACTTCATTGACTGCTTCCTCTACAAACAAGGCAAGAAGTCTTCATCAGCACAACAGGTTTGGTACAGGACTGTTTGATTAGAGGGGACAATGCACGAAGGAAGCATATATCCTGCTAATAGCATGCCTCATCACTTCCTGAAGTAGGATAAGGATGAAACTGAGTCCCTATGACCTATTCCCTCCTTCTACTTCCCTATCATCTGAGGAGTACATGAAGTGCTCAGACAATAAATGGTGGGCCGTATAAAAGTCTAGCTGTTTCTGATCTCCAATTTATCCTTTTGTATCTTTCTGAATATTTTGCTTGAAAAATGTGTTCTGCAGAGGACTAGATTTATGAAAGAATTCTATGAAAGTAACTAATTGAGAAATGACACTGTGAACATTTTAAACTCTAGGCACTATGATAATACAAATAATAAATTAATAATAATAAGTAACATTCTGGTTTTAAGCTTCTGTAAACCAGGGCAGGACACTGGTATACACACCCTTAAAGGCATTGATGGGTTCTCTGGTATATAAAAACCCATTGTAGAGTATAATGAAAAGGTACTCAGAGGTAATACACCTCTTAAAACAAAGTCATTGATAAACAGAGAATCTAACTTTAGTGCTTCTAAAGTCATTTCCTGAATATGTAGTTTTCTAATGCAAAAGCTAAGTTTCAATGTTTCCTGTTTTGTGTCTAAACGCATTGCTTTTTTGTTTTAGTTCTTATCAATTGATCTTTGTTTCAAACCAACATTCATATTTTGAAGAATTAGGCCCTGATTCAGCAAGTCACTTCAGCACATTTAAGTCAACCGGAAGAAGGTACATACTTAAACATGTGCATAATTGATTTGTTAAAATCAGAGCCTTAGTGTTGTCTTAGGCAGATATAAATCACTGCAATTAAATTATCCAGTATGAATTAGTGTAATACATTCTACTAGGCTACCCTGGAAAACATGAATTGTCATGAATTGGTTATTCAGTTTTTGATGCAAGAAGAATGCAAAGATTTTACTAATGTACAAGCTTTCAACTGACAACTAAAACAAGTAATTTCTTTTTTAAAAAATTAACTGCTCTAATTAACAAGGAAACCATCCTCCCCCTGAATTAGTTTATCTAATTTTCATCTTTATTCAAAGCAAAATGACAATGATTAATTGAAAATTTAATAAGCAGTAATTATTAACTTGGCAAACCTAGTACCAATTAACACTCTATTAAAACTAATTATGACATGTTTCACTCAAGTGTTTGCACTTAATTGTTTCACCCACTTAAAAAGCACCTTAATTAAATGTTCTGTCTAATTAAAAACATAGATTCCTAATAAAAATGTCTGACTGTAGATTAAAAATGTAAGAGTTACAAATGTGCTATGGTTACTTTGGGTTTTGTTCAGTATTTCACATACGTGCGTGTATATACAAGTGTGGGAAATCCACAACTTTCCCAACTTAGAGCTCTACATTTGCAGTTAGCAATCCCAACACTTGATGTCATTTGCTTTGTTATAGTAGCATCACTTAAAGAAGCAAATTTTTAAAATTATTGTATTACCATGAATAATCCTAATTTTAAAGTACTAATGCATAATCCAAATGACACATATTGACTTTATCTGAACCTGTTCAAAATGATAACTATTTCTGTTACACTGGTGCCTATTGAACTAGGCTCTGTACATACATGTAAGAATAAACAGTCTCTGCTCCAAAGAGATATGTTTAAATTGAAGTTTTGGAGAGGAAAGAAATAAAATTAGAGATAAAACTTATGCCTTTATTTTTATGAGACTGAAAATATGCCTTTATATTACCATACCATAAATGTTGTTTGTGGGGAGGGCATAGGGAAAGGGGAAAATCATACCCTTCATCTATACAACCAGGGCCTAATTTACTTTGAATATTCAAGGTGAATTAAAATTCTATCTAAGTGGCAATACAGGACAATAATTTTTGCTTACGATCAAAGCTGCAGCTTGACTAATTGTATATGCAAATAAGGCAATTTATATTTAAATTATGCATTCCTATTCTAGTCCCACAGGCACACACAGATCAGCAAAGGGAATTGGTAGGACATTTGCAAGGTGCTTGAATATTTATTACCAACTGCAAACATTCTCTGATCGCTTGAAAAGAAATACACAGCAGCAAACATACAGATGCAGTTTTATTACCATTTTTATAAAATTGAGGCAACTTAAATACAGACCTTTTGCATTTTATGAACCACAGTTATTAACAAAGCTGATTTTTTGTGAGAAAAATCTGTAGTCTTTATGGCATTTGCTATGAATGAAAATATTTTTAAATGTGTATGAGGCACTTTCACTGCACTATTTAATCTCATCAAATCTTAATCTAAATTGAGAAGTTTGCAGTGGTTAGAAATCCCAGTTTAAACTGTTTTTACAAGATTTAACAGAGATTTCCTAGTTCAATGCTTTATACACATTTATTCTGATAAACTGTTTTTATTTTGATTGCTGTACATAAGGTGGGAGGAAATAGGTTCAGTTACTATTGTTTATAATCTAATTCTGTATTGTAAAAACTTACTCAGAGGCTCAAATGGTGTTGTCAAAGTGTTTTAAAACATTCTAGAGACCACAAGCTGGGGCAGAATGAAAATGTCTCTGGGTTTGGATGAACTACAAATTTTGGGTTTTCAGTTATATTTGATTATATAAATGGAGAGCTGATATATCAGGTGTGATATCTGATTGTATTAATATAACCACAAACAAAGCCAAAAAGAGAGAAAAGCTTATTTAGTTTTTTCAATCACAAAGCAATAACAGTGTTTCAGTGCTGTACAAATACATGACTCTACCTCTAAAGAAAACTATTCTTCCAAATAAACACTTATGAGCTGCACATTCTATTATTATAGATAACCCATAATAGTTGGAAGTGTTTTATTACTCCTGAGGGAATTCTGCATGAAAAAATTAAAAAATATGAACACAATATTTTAAAATTCTGCAAATTTTATTTGTCAATAAATAAATGTGGGTCCAGCACAGTAGTGGGGAGCACAGGCCACTGACTGCATTGAGGTGGGAGAGCACCCTGAAGCCCCCACCTTCCCTGGTACAGGGACTCGGCAATGAGGCTGCACCTGACCCTGACACAGTGAAAGTCCTAAGCCTGCCCCAGACGCACCCTGATGCCCTGCCTCTCTGCGCCAGGTGCACCAGGTGTGCATGGGTAGGCTCACCCCAGCAGGATACAAGTGTGGAGGGACTTAGTGTGAGAGGATCCAGGTGTGGGGTGAGAGGTTTCTGTGTGGGGCAATCTGGGCATGGGAAACTCAGTGAGAGATCTGGATGCACAGGGGTTCATTGGGGAGTTCCAGGTGCAGGGGCAATGGGACTGTGCAGGGGATCCAAGTGAAGGTGGTTGGGGCTCAGCGGAGGGGCGGGGGGGGGGGGTCTGGTTGTGGGAGGGCTCAGTAGGGAGGGGGCAGATGCTGGGGGAGTGGGGCTTGATGGGTTGGGGGTCCAGGTGCAGCTGGTTGGAGACTGGTTGGGGGTCGTCAGAGGGGTCCAGGTGTAGAGTGGTAGGGCTTCTCAGGGTGAGGGTTCGAAGGGCCTGCTTAAAGGGGGAGCCCCAGCTGCTGCCAAGGGGATGCTGCATGCCAGGCTCCCGCTTCTCCTCCCCGCCCCCCCGAACCCTCTCTCCTTCTCCATTCCCCTCTCCTCACTCCCACATTTCCCTCCCCTACCCTATTCCACACACCCTTCCTTCCCCACTGCCTCTTTCCCCACCTCCCTTCCCTCATTCCCCCCTCCCTTACTCAACCCCACCATGGACACTCACTGTTGCACAGAAAACAGGAAAGCTCCCAGCACACAGAATCATTGACTGACTGGCACTAGGACCCAGGAGGCAGCATTCTGCTGCAGAGTCAGCAGAGCAAAGAGGAAGCCTCCTTCAGCTGGGCAGCTCTGCACTTGCAGAAATGAGGGGGAGGGGTAATGGCACATAACCCTGTGTGCCCCCCATACCTCACCTCTGTTTGGAGGGGACAACCCCCCACCCCCAAAACCCCTGCGCCCATGGTCTTCCCCACCCCTTCCCCGGCAGGCCGTTTTCTGCAGGGAAGCACAGGAATTCTGCAGGGGGGCTGTTTTCTGTGGGCTCGTAGTCATGCAGAATCTCCCCAGGAGTAAGGCTTTGTGGACAGTGAGGCACTGCAGATCTGATGGTCACAGTTCAAAATAAAACCCATGTTACCGGGACAATAGCCTAAGGGCAGTTATGGACACCATAAGAAGAGATTTTACTTTCCTAGACAGACAATATTTGTCTTCCCGCAGAAAAAGAATAATAGTGGAATAGGCCACCACTTCCCTTCCAGAGAGGGAAAGGGTGATTAGTTTCAAATATCAGAAAGCATGAAAAATGTGGCTAAGGATGCACATAAGTCTAAGAAATATATGTATAAGACCTCTTAATTTCCTCACAACTGCTAATCATTTGGGTGCCTGTTTAGTGTTTATTTATGAGTTCAGTTACAACATTCACTCATGCTGAGCTTCAGTGGTTTCAGCATTGGCCTGCTAAACCCAGGGTTGAGAGATCAATCCTTGAGGGGGCCATTTACGGATCTGGGGCAAAGACTGGGGCGTGGCCCTGCTTTGAGCAGGGGGTTGGACTAGTTGGGGGTCCTGAGGTCCCTTCCAACCTGATATTCTATGATGCTACGAGAGCAGCCCCAGAGAGAGAGGCATTTAATAGGACTGCTTGCATGAGTACTCTCTACTTGACACAAACAGAGTCTTTTGGGCCTGACCTTACATACTGAAATCAATGGCATTCTTTCAATGGACTTTTATGGGGGCCGAATTGGGTTGTTATGGCTCGAGCCTACAAGATGCTGAGCATGCTAATCTTGCTCCAACAATCATGTAAGCATGTGCTTAACTTTAAGCATGTAGCTCAGGGGTGGCCAACCTGTGGCTCCGGAGCCACATGGCGGCTCTTCAGAAGTTAATATGCGGCTCCTTGTATAGACACCAACTCCGGGGCAGGAGCTACAGGCGCCAACTTTCCAATGTGCCGGGAGGTGCTCACTGCTCAACCCCTGGCTCTGCCACAGGCCCTGCCCCCACTCCACCCCTTCCTGCCCCCTCCCCTGAGCCTGCTATGCCCTCACTCCTCCCCCATCCCTCCCAGAGCCTCCTGCACGCCACGAAACAGCTGATCGGGAGGCACTGATCGGCGGGGCTGCCGGTGGGCAGGAGGCACTGGGAGTGGAGTGGGGGAGCTGATGGGGGCGCTGCTGACGTATTACTGTGACTCGTTGGCAACGTACATTCGTAAATTCTCACTCCTTCTCAGGCTCAGGTTGGCCACCCCTGAAACAGCTAGTCCTAGTGAAGTCCACAAGCTAAGCACATGTTCACATACATGATTTGCTGGAATAAAGCCCTGGACTTTAAACTTTTAGAAGTTGCCCACTAACTTTTGATGCCCAGTTGGAGACAGCTATGCCTGATGTTCAAAGTGCTTAATCCCTAAATCTTTTGACTTCAGCTGGAGTTGTGTGTGCTCAATACCTCTTTATTCAGGCCTTCAGTGTCTCAAGTTGGTCACTCAGAAATGGATGCACCCAACATTAGTAGGCACTTTTGAAAATGTAAGCCTAAAATTTACTTTTGAAAAAGGCTGCAGGTTTTGTGACCTTACTAGATAAGGATAGCAGACACATATGTGACTAGCAGAAAAGCAGCACAATGACCTCACCACACATTAAGCGATGGGGCCCTTTTATCTGGCCTGTCGGAGCGGCTGTTTTGGCCCCTCAAGGGCTAGAGAGCCAAAGAGTTACCAGCTACATGGGGGCAGATTCATACCAAGTCAGCTGGGAAGGAATTTGTCCCTCATCGTCAGATTGGTCAAGGCAAGGTGGGGTTTTTCGCCACCCCCAAAGTGGGCTGGGGGCTTAGTGGAGGTTACAAAATGGAGGTTAAACT
This sequence comes from Chelonia mydas, assembly GCF_015237465.2. NCBI lineage: Eukaryota > Metazoa > Chordata > Testudines > Cheloniidae > Chelonia > Chelonia mydas. The sequence continues at coordinate 44,213,898 of NC_057850.1, read as the reverse complement.
ATGGTGTCACAACTCATTCTGTAAGCTTGGGGCAGATGTCCAGTGCAGGTACTCCGCAGGAAATGGATACAATGATCAGATAAAATGGACTGGGAAAGGATTTAAAGGAGGTATTTTTTAAAGGAGCAGAAATAGGAGAAGTTGGGGACTCCTATGACTGGCAGGGAATCAGTCACCTCTCCTTTATAGCCCTCTTAACCCTCATTTGACGAGGTGGTTGTGGCAAGATCACAACAGCAGCTTGTCTGGGAAGCAGGACGGGCAAGGGAAAGGATTGCCAGTAGCCCCCCAGATATATGTAAATGATTATGGAACTACCTGCACTACACAATTTTACCTGCTGGGTATTCTCAGACATTTAGGAATAAAATTGAAGACTAATTAAACCACGTCCAGGGTCTCCGGTCCTTCTTCTTGCAGAGCTGGACAGTGGTTATAGACATCTTATTTATGTTCTCTCAATCAAAAATTATGTTCAGTTAACATTAAGGATCCAATTTAAATCCATGTAAGAATGAAAACAGAGTTGGGACTAGAACAGAGTTTGACTAGAATCAAAATCCCAGACCCAAAACAACCCAACAGGACAAATGTTCATAATGTGTAAACTGACACAGCTCCTTTCACACCAGTTGATGATCTGGACCCAGAGCTTGAGAATGTTTGAAATTTGATTACAAAGACAAATTTTGCAGCTCTAGGCCATCTCTAGTAAAGAGTGAAACACCGTTCTTCTTTTACTTTCCTGTGTCTAGGAATTGCAAATAATTTGATATGTCAAGTTTACAGAATTTGCCAAGCAGCAAAACCTAGAGATCCTATGAAGAATAAAGTTTCAACTTCAGAAATTCCTCCATATAAGATTGCTGTAAATGATGGGGTTTTTTGGACTCCATCATATTTGATGATTGTTTCTTATTTTTAAATTAAGATACTACCATAAATAAAGGAAAAATGAAACAAACATGCCACTGACATACCACAGCATCACATTTCAGGGCTAAGTTTCCTTTGGACATTGGACAAAATTGTAGATTGAATGAGTTGTGTTAGTTATAGCATAAACTGTGACAGCTAAATAAAATATACCTTGAATATATATCAACAAATGTGTATTCCAAAAGATGAATCCACAGTACATTAAATGACATGACTATGTCTATTGCATCAATATGCCTTCATAACATTGTGTATTTTGTTCTGTAATAAACAAATAAAAACTCTAATAAAAAGCAGTTAGAGGACAAAGTAGAAAATCCTGAAACTCTTGTATCTGCCATTTAATCATTAAAATTATGGGTCGCCTTATCAAAGGCAGTAGCAATGGGACATAAATGTGCCCCTTCATCCTAGCATTTGCACAATCAAGCAGACATTTGCACATGCAAAAATCAGGCCTCAGTGCACACAAACTGGTAGCTGAGCTCACGCCCTGAGGATGAAAGCCTAGCTTCTTTGAAGTCAATGGCAACATTTCTGTTGACTTCAATGAAGCCAAGACTTCATCCCATGACAGCAATATCATCCCTTCCAGTGAACCCATGCTCATGCCAAGCTTCATGGAATTCAAGGAGTTCTGTACAATTCTGCCAATGCAGAACAGATCACAACATCAGGGACTTAGTGTGTCCATGTGCTGGTACAAATATGAGCGCAGTTGTGCAGATGCAACATTGTATCCATCTTTGAAATTACTGTGTTTAATAGCGGACATCTCACTGTTGATTAATAGCCACGAAATATTACACATTTTTTCACATTACAGTCCCAACTCTGTATTTTTCCATTTTTTTAAAAAAGTACATATTTATGTTTTCTTTTCCCTTGGAGGTTAATGGTGTGGAAATCTTCAAACTTAAAAAATTGTCAAACTTTATTTTTTTTAAATTGCTCACAGACGGAAACTTTTGTATATCAAGTTTCAGCCTGAAGCCATTATAACCCCTGAAAATTGGGTTATTTAATGGAAATATTGACAGCCCCTAAACTGTAGTGGCAGATGTTTTTATAATAAAGATTATTTCATGTTCTGATCAGTTCCAGTTTACGATTATTAAATAAAATTTCTTTTTGTTACTAGTAAGCCCTTTCTTTTCATTCCTCACATCAGTGCATTAACAACTGCACACAGCTGCCAGAACACTAAGCTCATGTTTTTAAACAATTCTTACCAGCTTTCTTCCAGATCTCCTCTGGCACATATCCAGAAGCAGGCCTATGAAGGAATTCCCGATGTGATTCTACAAGAAGGAGCAGGATAGGGTGGGGAAAAATAAAGAGTACTGTAAGCAATGCTTAATCGTTAAACAAGGCTTAGAGAAATGCCCTTTCCCTTTGCTTATTAGTCAGACAAAAGCATGTGAGTATTATCTTTATATAAAATAAAGAGAACACTATGGCCATAGCCCATAAATGTCACCTAGACCAGTTAAATGTTTGAGACTCTACTGTTTCCTCTCAAGCAGAGCTGTTACTATTTCACTTTATTTTTGTTTTACAGTGTTTAAAGCCAGATATGTATGACAGTTTCCAGCCTCTTAAGGCTGGTTTTGCAAACCCTACTGAGGGATAGACATTTTTCTTCCTTTGCAATCATATTTATGAAAAGAATAATGCAATAGTTTGCATTTGGCACTTCCATGAAAAAGAGAATGGTTACTGCTGAGAGGAAGAAAAATCCAAGATGTGATACTGATGATCAAATAAGCCTTTCACAGATAAAGAAAGGTGCATTTCTGTATGTCCAAACCTACACTTCTCTAAATCTCAACCAACACTATAGGATCTATCTGCAACATTTTCAAAAATAGGAGCTGAAAATCAGGCTTCTAAATCCATACCCCTAAAAAAGTGGCCTGATTTTCATTTCTCCCATTGAAAGTCTGGTCACATTTTACAGGCTCTTGTCTTTAATAGTTTGGCCTCTGGGCTTGATTCTAGGCCCACTGAAATCAACAGGAGCTTTTTCCATATACTTCAAAGGGCTTTGGATAAGGCCCTACATAAACTTGGATGCAACAATTCGCTCTGGCCTAAAATTTAACATACAAAGCAAAGGAAAATGCTCTCTTTTTAAACAAACTTTCAAAACAACCCCAAAACCTTCCTTTAAACTATTTTTCAAAGTAATGAAGGAGCGTTTAAAAATAAGAAGAAAAGAAAAAGAACTTTAAGATGCTTTCTGTTGCCTGCATGACCAAAAAGGAAATAATACTTGAATTTAAAGTAATTCAGTTTAGCAAACAACTAGTCTATAACAAAGTATAAGCATTTTTAAATGGTACTGGTAAGAGTAAAAAAAAAAAAATCTGATATTTGATTTTGAAAACCAGTAAGTGCACATGAATAGTTCTTCTGACACAGTTTTCTCCTACACATGCCAATACAGTTTAAAGTTATTAGTAGACTATACTGTATATGGTTTAAAAGCAGTCTTTTGCAGACAGGCATTTATCGACTAGCATGTTGAGCCAGTAGTGTCTAAAGGGGTTGTTTTGTTTTTAACTTGCACACAAGTACATATAGTATTATATACGTAACAGTCGTCTATGAGACCTTTTTTTAAAAACTGCATTAAGAAAACAGACTTTATTTAACATTGCTGGTGTTACCACTGCATTGTTCAGCTCTTGCCACATTCTTATCAGTTATCAGTCTGACTTTTAAGCATCCAGGTGAAGGTACTGCAGATTGCTTACCATCCCATAAGTGATGTACAACAGGGAAAGAGAACATATCTATAGATTATGGCAGGTTTCATAGTTTCACGTCCAGCAGATAGTAGAGAGTTCTCTTTACAGTTCTGTTCATCACTAAGGAAGGTGTGTGAATAAAATGTCACCAATTACAGCTGGATGGAACATTTTGAGATTTTGATAAAAAAGCTGAAATTTTAGTGAAAATTTTTGCAAAAATTACAATCCATCTTTTCAAGCAGCTCCAATCACCATGATACTGTAATTAAAAAAATCTCAGAACTGATTCTAAGAATGCATATACATTTACTATACTCAGGGGAGTGAGACTCCACCAAGTTACTCATTTGCAGGATCAGCCTATTGATTATCATACACGTCAATGTTCTGTGACGATCTCCATCTTGTGCACGTACAGTGACCACGAACTTTCTTATTGCTTACACCCTGCCTTCTCCATGGAAAATAAGTTCACTGGAAGTATTCCATTTGATTCAGGGGAGGAGGAGTAGGTGGCAGGGAGATCTCAGACTCACTAAATTTGAACATACTAAATTACTGGTACAAAGTCAGCATGTTTCTGGCTGATGGTACAAACAGAAGTGAACAATAGTTGTGGGATATTATCAGATACAGCAAAGGTATCTTGGGGAGCAAATGAAGAACCAATGGATCCTAAAACCACAAAACAAGTCTTCTCTTCTGTCCACTTTCCCCTCATTTGTTTGTCACACTCACTTGTGTTTTGTATTAAATTGGTTTGTCAGTTATTTGGGTCGGAGAGAACCTAGCCCACTGGGAGTACAAGTCTGAATAGGCCCTTTGAGCACTACTGCACCATTAATACTACTAATAATGCAAATGAAAGAGGAATGTGGTATTAGGCTTTTAGGTACACAAGACTTTCAGGAAATGGAATTCAATGACATCAGTGACCAGGTTGCCAGCTAATTGTTAAAATTTCCAAATACAAAGATCAATCAAGTTCACATGCAAACTGCAAGTCACTTACATAAAGAGATTTGTTGTAAGGAAGAATTAAACCAAGATCTTGTGAGAGAGACTGCCACAGCTCGGAGCAGGACACAAGGAAAAAAAAAAGGAGCACTTATGATTCTAATAAGAAACACATTTCCAAATAAGAAAAAAATAATGAATGTAGATATGGTGAAGTCAGCTCTGATAGTTCCATGGAAAGCAAGACACACGTCTACATGGAACTAAAGAACAGGAAGTGATTGAAGGACAGTAAAAAAGGGGGACATAAGATGAAGCCTCAAAAGAGTTGCTCATTAAAGACAAAACAAAATAAAAAACGTAGGGGACTTGAAAATCTGGCAAGAAACACAAAAAACTACTCACAAAAACCCAACAGCCCCGTCCTAAAATATTAGATATAAATCAAATTCAAAAAGTCATAAAGAAAAATAATGCATCATTGACAGAACTGCAGAAATCAGAAATCATACAAAAAGCTCCCTAACAAGCAAAGAGAGTGAAATTATCAGACAAATTTAAAGTGGGAAAGGATTTAAATGCCAGAAACAATACACCGTTTGTTAGTTCGTACAAGATAATAATATAATTACGATGAATGGTGAGAGCAGGATGAGTTCACAATAGTGAACTTACTTAGACAACAATGAAGTAAACTAATGTTTGAGTATTTCTTGCTACCAGTGCAGTTCTAAGTGGACATTTGTACTCCTTAGAAAACGAAACCATTGTAACCAGTACTTGTGTGTGAACAGATGAAAATGAGGTAAGATAAAGGACATTATGAAAGCTAAGGAGGTCTTACAGTACTGTCCTTCAATATGAAATTTATCTCTTTGAGTAGAAAAAAGACACTGGACTCCCATGAAGTCAAAGGAAAAGTTGGATTTCCTCACATGAACACCGATGGGGTAAAGATACAAAAACAAGAATGAGTTTTTCCTGGCACTCTACTGGATGGTAGGGATGGCTACAACTTACATTTCTTTGTAAAATATCTGAAGAAAAGGAAGATTGCTTATGTTGCAGCTTGGATGTTTTCTTTCATAAGAAGGGAAATAACCTCAAGAACTCAGCCTATTGTCATTGTGATGTAAGGTTTTCTTGTAACCACTGGTGTATTCACTTCTGGAGTTTAATCAACCATGACATCAGAAACAGTTCATAAATCACTGACAGCCAGCCAACCAGATTCTGAAGTTCAGCAAGTACCACAAGCATTTTGTCAGCCATTAAAGGCTTTTGACTTTACAGAAACAAAAGCAGTGTTGAAAGAGTAATACATTGAGATATTTTTTAAACAGCTGAAACAAATACAGAAGCTCAATAAGAAAAGTGACACTGAAACTAAAAGTTGGAAAAATAAAAGATATATGCGTGGTATCACATGGTGATAAGGAAATTAAAAAAAAAAAGGGTAGGAAGACTAAACCAAGGTAAAAGGTATCTTCCAGATGATGAAAAAGGACAATCCATTTGAGAAAGAAGAAATGGAAAATGGATTGAATTTACAACAGCATGGACACACTTATCATTGTGTAATAAATACTGCAAGAGCTGCAATCAAAATAATGAAGGAATGAACACATCACCGTTGAAGGACCTATCTAATCTCATTTGGCTCAAGACAGCAATGGATGGCAGCACCAAATTTGGCCTTCCTTCTGCAGTGGATAGAATGAGCCTGTGGTCACAATGAAAGCTATGACACACAAAGCATCAAAAGGATAAACATTTTATATCATCAAGTTATTGACTATGTCTGAACTATGGAATATTTTTACATATATATTTTGCTTCATTCTGACCCTAAGAATAAACATACAGAGCTAGCAGCACATTGTTTCTATTGAGGCTTGCTGGCAAAGTCCAACAACCCCACTTCCTAAGAATACCCTGATTGACACCAGTCTCTAGTAGCTATAACCCTGGTTGTAGTGTAGGTGAGGAAACAGACTCGGCTAATGGGTCCATTCTTCCTAATCCATGCTGGCAAACTGTAGTGAACATCATGAGTAATGCTGAAAAGGGCTTCAAGCTTCAGTGGTTACATACGACTGATATGGATGTAGAGATATGCCATAAAGACTAGACACTGGAATTCAGCCTCAGCTGCACGGGTTCCAATTCAAAACTGTCATTCCAGTGTAACGTTAATGGAGTTATACTGATGTAAAACTGGAGAAATGCAGTGGTGAATCAGACTTCAATTTTCCAGGCTTATTGGCTTGCACCATCTTCAACTTTACTTAAACATAGTTTTGAACTAGCATCATTCTTTAAAATGTTTATCATAACAATCCTTAAAGTATAAAGTTGTGGTCCTGGGGCACAGAATTAGTAACAATCTGGTTCAAAAACACAAGTACTAAATTACTAACTGACCCAAAAAGCGTATTTCCTACTGCATGCAGTAGCAGGGTCTATTTCTTCTTTTCTATCAATTATTATTTTGGCAGGCACCAGCATGGAACAGTATAAGGCATGGATAAAGATTATCCCTGCCTCAGAAGTTAGAATAGGAGATCCAAATTACAAACTAAACAATTTAGCAGCTCCAGTTCTCTGCAACAGCATACCACTTATTATGCTACAATCCAGCCCAAGCCTCCATTCCAGCTAGTGAATTAAAAGCATTAATAGCTGCAGTGATTGCCATTAAATCTTTACAATTTTGCCATTTCAAGCAACAAATGTACTCTAGCATTCACAGTATTCCTCCTAATTCTCACTGGGAATACTGTGCAATCATGGTAAACGTTAATTATTTGCAAATGGCAGTGGAAAGATTTCAGTGGTGACCACTATACAGACATGGCAGTGGGTATGTCACTGCTAATGCAGAATAGGCTGAAGGAGCCAGTTTAGATAAAGTACAAACTAGTTTTGAATTTTAAATTTTTGTTTAATATACAGCTAATGTATGTGTTCTTAACAACTTCACATGCCTTGCACGTTCTGGTTTCAGCATGACCTAGCCCAAAACACAGAGACTCTTGTGAGATTTCAAACTCCATCTTGTAATATTTCCTTACAGACTTCCATCCCAAAGAAGTTTATACAAGTTCAGGTAAACTTCACCTTGGAACCATCTGAAGTTGCCTACATAGAAACATCTTCACTCAATAAGGTTACAGGTCTTATTTATAATTCACAAAGCCTTTATCATTAACTTATACCATTGTGTGTCTATTACAGAATACTTATTTATTGTTAGGAAGAAGAAGATCACGAACTTTTTGGAGTATATAATATTTAAATCCCTCAACAGAAGTGCATGAGTACATATGAACAATTATTCACTTGATAGACCACTACCAGTCCATCAAGTGAATAGTATACATAAGGTCTGTTTGAGTCATTGTTAGATTTTTATTAATGTGTACTATTTAGCGCTAAAGGAAATGTACTTGTCTTATCTTAGTTGCACACATTTATGTACTTTTACTTGTACAGAACAGTTAATTTTTAACCTATTACAAGAGTTTCTAGCAGTTTAAAGCCATTAACAATAAAGTAGCTGTAAATATGAAATGCAAGATTTTCAAATGTCTGATTTTCTAATTTTTTAAAATAAAAAATGGACTGTCAAACTGAACAAAAAAAAAAACCCATATAGAGGCCAGAGATTAAAAGGCGCACACAAAAAAAAACAACACCTTTTTTTTAAGTTGTAGAGAGATTTTCAGGCTTCAAAGTGATCAGATTTTCCTTTAGCTGATCCTGGACCAACACCATGGAAGCTAAATTTCAGCTCAGAGTCAATTTTTCATGACAGAACTATAAACCTAAAAAGTAGCTGTTCACAATGGTTACACGGAAAACTGTTTTACTGTGGTGGTGCCATTTTAATCTTAAAGGAAAAGGTACAAAGACACAAACAGTGACACTTTTTTTTTTTTCACATGACACTTTTTCCTTGCTACTGGAGATAACAAGCTGGTAGTTTTTAAAGGATGAATTATCTCATTACAAAAAGTACAAAGGGGAATTATTGACATTGAGAATCCACACACAAAAAAAGTAATATTTATAGTTGATAGGGCCTTAATTAAAATTTTGGAGTCATTTTTTCACTTGCTTTCTCACCCTTCCCTCAAAAATAAAAAAAACAAAACACTGCCTTAGGGGTCACTAATTCTGTTTCCATGAAACTGCACTTTTAAAGTTCATATTTTGTTAACCTTCCAGAGAACTGTAGTCTACTCGGATACTTCCAGATTTAAGATAATGTAATTATTGTATTTCCTTTTAAAAAAAGGCAAGTATCTGGTGCTCTGAGTGTCAGATATATAAACATCTCTTGTCAGGGTCCTGTGATTGAAATGAATACTATATCATTGAAGCATTACAAATTACTGATCCATAAACATAGCAAAGTAATTTTTTTTAAACCAAGCTAACTGGAATGGATATATTTAAGTGAAATGGACTCAACTCCAGTCAGTTAAATCTTTATCCATCACAACTACAGAGGTAATTTGGGCATCAAATTCAATGGACTATGTTATGCAATGTGGCTTTTTACACAAATAAACTTGCTTTCAGGCACATCCAATGTCAAGTATGTAAATAAATGATGATACACCATACACATCATCTAGTCCTGCGTATTTCTCTGCTCTTAAATTTTAACATGGAAACTGCAAACTTTATCTTATGACTAAAAGTTTTACACTCTTACACACTTATCAGGATTCTCTAACAGTCAAGGATCAATCTGCTGTTTCAGTTTATTGGGGGATTATGAAGACACTACATCCTTCCCTATTTCACCTGCTAATTACATGCAAAATCTTCTTCCCAGCATAGCTCAAAACTTAACAGTTCTGCATTACAGGTTTGTTGGAGATGGGCTCCACAGGTCATGATTCAAGTAGTTTCTTCCACATAAGGAGTAATTTCAGGGGCTTGCCAGCATGGTGGGCATTTTGGCTGTCACACTTATCTCTGGATTAGTCAGCTTCTTTCTTTAGATTCTCAACATGATTCATAGAAACCATTACCTGAAACAGTATTTCAGAGAAAGTTGTCCAAAGGAACTATACTGATGAACTAAGTCAGTGATGCCATTCCTGGTGATACCTCCTTCAGCTAACTGAAATTCATTTCTAGGAATTCTAATACCAAGACCCCATTGGCTAAAATGAGCCTCCTTCAAATTTCTTGTAACCAAGGGGCACTAAATACCAAAGTGGTTTACCATCGTAAGCATGTATTATCAGTATATGTTTTCTAGCTTCCTTCACCCATCACTGGTTTTTTGGTTCAGTGGCTGAACCAAAAAATATGTTTAGTTCTGAATGAAAACTGAAAAAAAAAAAATCAGTTTCTCATCAAAACACAAAAACAAACAATTTTTTTGGGGTTGATTTTACACAACACTTCCAAAACAAAACGGTGATTTGAAATGACATTTTGTTTAGAAAATATAATTTTGAAACAAAATTTTGAAACACTTAATTTTGAAAATGCTGGGAAAAACATCTGGGTTTTTTTCATCTGAAACAAATTGCCAAATTCAATCAGAATTCCCAAAACATTTTGGTGCCCTGAAAAAATGAATTTTTCAGTGAATTTACAATTTGCTGAAAAATTTTTGCCCAGCTCTGTGTACAACAATATTGCTCCCCATAGAGGAAGAGACAAAGAGGCACCATCAGCAATCTTCTTTCATCTCAACAGGCAGAAAGATGAGCAGAGGGAAAAATGGCAACCTGGTATCAGTGGATCACAGATAACCACAAAATAAACATAGTGCGCTATCCTGATGTGCTGCAGTACATTGGCTGTGATAGTCTCTCTGTGTAATTATTCTGATCATAGCCACACATCATCTAATATTGATGAATTCTAAAAATGCATACATTGAAATGTGATTATTCTGCGGCTTTCTGGTACTTCCAATTGTTGACAAAGACAGAGTCCTCCTGCTCTTTGAGTTTAAATTCTACTGATCTATATGGGGAGAGAGCTTGCCCTAGGAACACAGAGGGCTAGATTCACAAAGGGACTTAGTTGCCCAACTGCCACTTTAGTCACCTAAATCCCAGAATCAGGCACCACTGATATTTAGAAAACCTCTGCTTTGCTGCCACTGAACACTAGAGGCACTTAAACTCACTCAATGCCAATGTTTTTCTAGGAAAAGTTCTAAGCCTGCTTACCAGGTTGGGCCCCTGAGGGGAGCTCACCCAAAATGGCCAGGGAGAAGGGAGGCAGAAGAATCTGCCTCATAATTTTTAGCCCACTGGTTAGCGTACTCACCTGGGATGTGGGAGACCCCTGGTTCAAGTCTCCCCTTTGTCTCAGGGTGAGAAAAGATTTGAATAGGAATCTGCCACCCCTCTGGGGACTGTCCTAACCACGGGGCTAAGGGATATTCTGATGTGGGGTTCCCTCAATCTCTCCTGTTGAGGCTGTTCCACTTTGGATGAATAATAAAAGAGTCTTTGGGGCAGAGAGAGAGTGCAAGCATGAGAAGGATTCTGTAGACTGGTGGTTGGAACACTCACCCAGGACGTGGGAGATCCAGGAACACCCTCTCCCAGGCTTCCTTTAAGAAACACCTTAGATGCCTGATTTTAGGAGAGTGTTCACCACTGAGAATCCCAAGCAGAGATAGGTGCCTCCCTCCAGCCCAGACACAGGCACCGAATTCTCTGACATACCCCTCTCCTTGGCATCTCTCATTGGCTAGCTTAGGCTGCTCTTCACTCGATGTGGTGGCTTTTCTGAATTCCATTCTTAGGCACCAATCTCCCTCCATTGATTGTATAGGAAGCCTGAGGACTTACCTCAGGCTTTGTGAGTCCCAGAAATTTTCTAGGCGCCTAAAAGTAAGGTGTTGTGATGCTGCGTGTCAGAATGCTTAGAGTTCCTTTGTGTATCTAGCCCAGAGTCTATGGAGAAGTCTGTTGGAAATTTCTCATCTGTGAACTTTCTTTCTCAAATTGAATATAAATACAGGTCAGAAGTTTCTGTATGAGTCTGTTTGCTAAGTACAGATATTTCCCAAGATGTGCTATTACATACAGTGGAATTCACTCCAACAAGTTCATTTTGATTTCTCTTGGTCTTTTAATAGTAACAGTCAAGAAGTACCTATCTTTTGGTTTAAATGATGAGGGTGGGGAATCAAACAGTGTTCATCTTATTACTTCACCAAATTCAAATTTGCATTCTGTCTCCCAGCTCCTCCACCTATGTACATTTGTGAATGGAAGGAAAACTGGTGATTATCACAAAAAGGGCTATCAGGAATTGAAATTTGCATTTAGTTCTTAATCTTCGATGAAAAGGAACATTTTATCGGTATTAAGAGAAAAAATAAATCAGAGGAACAAATATGAGCTTCAGCTGTAATAATTAAAAGGAAGAAGTCAGGAACTAGGGCTTGGCTAATTTAGAGTGGGACCGATAATGGACTTTTGAAGAAAATACCGTACCTAATGGGACGGGATCTGGATTCACTGGACTCTGCTGTCTGGAATGGCTGCTGCTGCTACCACCTTTTTTTAAATCCTCTGCATCACTGTACCGCCGAATCCAGTAATTAAGCTCTTCACGGTCTGCTTCTTGACATCGCCGTAGTACAGTGAGAGATCGCCTTGTTTTTTCCACCATGTCCATGATGCAGTTTAACAGCTATTAGTAGGGGCCGGGGGAAGGTAGGAGCCAAAAGAACATTTGATTATGATGTGCCATATCCCCACAGAAAACTCTGTGAATTTAAGTCATTTTCTTTACTTCAATTTCCAGGGTTTCAAGGGAGAAGGATTATCTCCCTGTTCTTTTAAATAAAAATAAGATATACTACTTCCTTTTGAACACAGTAATTCCCTCTTGCTTAAAACTGTATTTCCTAGATATATATTCAAATCGTTCAATAGTTATAAGATCTAATAAACAGCAAAAACAAATAAAAATTCCATTTTCAGAGCATTGATAAAGTGAGGGAGTGGGAAGCATCCTGGAGCCAGTGTTCAATTCTGATCACCCAGTTTCCCATTGGCTGCTCCAATCAGCAGCTGGGATTTTAAAACAGGTATTTGGACCCAGAGTGCCAAAAGAAGCATCCAAATGGGGAACTAAGCACTATAATTTAGCCATCAATGTTTTCAAACTTGTTCTACAATATGGAAAATTAAAGAAAAATTAATATACTAAAATATGTAATGCCAATTACAATATTGTAACAGTTACTTTCTAAAGTCATACTGGGTCCATTCAGACACATATACACACACACTAATTAATTTTTTACATGGTCAAGGTGTTTCCATTCTTCTGCCCATTCTCTGTCTGTTAGCCTGTGATCAATCATTTCTTCTTGTCGTGTGCCATGCAACCCTGCCAAAAGTGGAAAAGATATTTACATCAAAGGATTCATCTAGAAAAGCTCTTTTATTCTTTCATTATCTATCTATTGAGTCTTGGTATTTACAATGCTCATCCATAACATAAACCCACACAATTTTTGTATGAAAGTTTATGTATATAGACACATACTACATACACACATGTACCATTTAAAGTTTATCAGTCTTTTCAGTGATATTAAAGCACAGATGTAAACAAAGGACTAGGAATCTTTAATGGTTATAGTATGCCCACTACCTAGGATAAACAAAAATTTCCCTTCCATAATGAAAAACAATCACTAAAGGCAGATACAGAACAAGAGACTTATATAAAACATTTCACTGCATCAAAGTTCTGATGCTGCAAAGCGTTCCATGAACAAACACCTGTCGGCAATAATTCTCTGCTCAGACCGCTTGTAGGATTGGGCACAAAATAAATCATGGGTACCTCACTAATGTTACAATAGATGCAGAAATTATTAATATCTTCTGGTGCAAAGGCAGCCCTGTAGAGATTGCTTCGCCATACACATAATATCAAACAAGGTTACAATGTGAAAATCATTAGTAGCTTTTGTCCTACTCTTTGTTTAAATTACTTTATTTTCCACACATTTTAAAACGTGTAATTTGCTGTTGATTTTTCTTCTTTTTTATGTAGGCTAGGGTTTGGATCAGTGTATTAAAATTTAAAAATTAGTCTCAACATGAAAGACATAGGGAAGGATGGGAGTTTTATGTCAGATATTGAGCAACTAATCCAAGTTCTAAAATTAAGAAATTCTCATGCTGGTAAAGTACATTAAAATGAAAATCTTAAACTGTAAAATGTATTAACAGAATAAATCTTTGTTGATATTAGGCTTAATATTATTGAGAAGCAGCAGGAAAAAAAACTGATGCTTAGAAGATTTGGTCCAAGTTCTCAATAGGTTTGCGTATTATCAGATTGTTTTTTAAGTTAAAAAAACCCTCCGATCTTTGGATTAGTAGAAAAGAAAAAACTCTCAAGAATTGACGTAACAATTGTATCATTTACTATATGAAATTCCCAAGCCACCTACACTGCAAAAAAAAGTTAAATGGTTAAATATTGCCTTTTTATATCATACTTTCTTAACACAGAGGACTGAAAAAATATAAACAGTATGCACAGACCAAATGTAAGATGACTAAATGCAATGATTACTACAGTGTCAATACAGATTCATTAAAGGTTCATCTCATCCTATATACTTAAATAACCATAGAAAATTCTAAGTAAAGATTTATGTGCATAAAGAGCAAGTTCCAAGTATACAGTGAGTTCAATATAAATGCTACCTTATTTGATCTTAATAGGTCCCAATGTATTGCCCACAGTTTGAATTCATATATTTCAGCCAAAGGGACAGCTTAGACTAACTTGAGAGATCTTTCACTCAAAGTTTTAAGCCTCTGCCCGCCACCCTTAAGGTCTCTGTAAATGCTGCTTATTTATTCTTTTAAACAAATCCTGAATAAAAAGCACTTCTGTGTACGTTTTGCTTTAGAGTGGGGCATGCAAATTCAAGCATAACAAAATCATGGTGACCTGAGGAGTGCTTTAGGCACAGCCCTGAGCAGGGTGTGGTGTGAGAGCTACACCACAGGTAAGGATGGTCCCAGGGGGCATTGTGCCTCAGAGACATTATTCTGGGGGCAATTCCTTTTATTACTCTCTTGCTCCATGCAATAGTTATTTATTTCTGGCCTATATCAGCAATAAATTAAGACACTCCATCTGCTAGTTTAGCTATGTTGGTCGTCATATGTGTGGGATACAGGGAAAGACAAGACCCCGTTCCCCTGACCATCTGTTCCAGAGTCCATGTTGTCCACACAGGTGTGAAAGACGTGCTTCTTACTCATCCTTACTCTCCTGTGTGGGTGTGTAATTAAAGTCACAATCTAGTCCAATATAGTAAAGCTATTATAAATATTAATTACATTAGGATCATAGATCTATCAGCAGAGGGCAATGTGAGAAAGAGGGCAATATAGTTCTCAACCAGAAAAAAAATTATCACTGAAGAACAGAGTTTAATTATAAGAAAGAAAAGAAAGAAAGAAAGAATCCAGGAAGTACACAGTTTCTCATTGTCCCTTACCCATAGGTCTGTTTCTGTCCCTGAGGTCCCTGTGGTTGGGGTGTCTGTATGAGTCCCTGTAGTGGTGGGCAATGGCCATATCATCCAAACGATAATGCTGAGGTGGAGGTGGGGTGGGGTGAGGCAGACCATTGGGCTGGTAAGATAAGCCATTATTTGGACTGTACCGCTGGCCTGGGCTAATAGTGCAGGGCCGCTTGCTTGGATGCTCTGAGTGCAAAGGCTCTCTGTCAAAGCCGTTTTCTTTGGTTCTGAAAAATAAAGTACAGGAACTTTCCGTCACAATTTGAATAGGGCAGGCTATTGTTCAGATACGCACAGTTAAGAACTGCCATTTGTGCTCCATGACTTTGGGGGTGAGGGTGGGGGAACATTTCATAAAGCAGTTTAATCAATCAAAATTTATAAGGCTACTTGTGCTCACTATAAACATCTCTGTCATAGCCTAAGAAACACTGGTAGAATAATACTCCCTATAGAACTTAAAAATACTCCTTATAAACATAAAAATGAAAACAATAATCACTGAGATTAAGCTTTGAACATGTGGGTACAGTACAGACTGTAATGTATTCATGTGTTAAGCAAGTGGCCAAGCAATTTTTATTTTTAATAAAAGCAAAAGAAATCACCATTCTTAGTCAAGTCCAATTTGATGGAAAAAATACCATACACTGGTGGAGATACCCTGCCTTCGTTGTTGCACGCAGAGATCTGGGGAAATCTTCAGCTTAAGAAATGTTTTCCTCCAAAGGGCAGCACATGGCCCTTAGGCTATATGTCTTAGCATGCTGAATCTTTGCTCTCAGTAATGCTAGGCTGATTTCCCACCAGGGAATTAAACAATATGATCACAGCAGGTTTCAAAGACACATTTGGAGTGTGAGGAAAGAATCATTCTTGGTGATAAGAGATGTTTTGCTTGACAGAGGAGAGGTTACCTACCTTGTGCAGTAACTGTAGTTCTGTGAGATGTGTGGCTCTATGGGTGCTACTCTTCAGATCCACATTTGCCCCAGGTATCTTCAATTGGAGATTTTAGGTAACTGCCCATTTGGCCAATACACGTGCTCAACTCCAACTCATGCACTGCACTTGGCTATATAGAGCTGCATAGGTGAGCCACCCTCAGTTTCTTCTCTACTGCAAAGCTCCATAGCCAAGAACTCCGAAGCAGAGGGGAAGGAGGGCGGGTAGTGGAGCACCCACAGGGACACACATCTCGGAGAACTACAGTTACCGCACAAGGTGCATAACCTCTCCTTTTTTCTTTGGGTAGTGCCCTTATAGGTACTCCACTTTGGGTGACTGCTAAGCAGTACATTCCAAGAAGGAAGAGGCTTCGGAGTCAAGTCCAAAACTGTCGATAGTACAGTATAACCAAGCACAGCAGCAGGAATCATGAATTACTGCATAATGTACAGAAAAGATGCGTATGGAGGTCCAAGTTCCAGCTCTACATATTTCAGCAATGGCAACATTCTTAAGAAAGACTACTGAAGTAGAAAACAATCACATTGAATGGGCTAGTACTCTAAAAGGAAGTTGGAGATCATGCTACTGATAAAAGGTAAAGCAGCCAGATATCCATCTATCACAGCAGTGATGCATCTGTTATTACTACTGTTGGAGATGGTTGAGCGAAGAGGATTTCTGTACAAACACTGCTTGGAATTAGTCCCTCTGCTCTGGTGGTAGATGCTCAATAAATGAACTGAACTTTTAGTCATCGGTGTGATTATATTTTGCATCAACACCTGATAGTTGATTATTATAAAATGCAGAGTCACCTCATTGTCATCTTGGCCCCCTGATGGTACCAAAGATCTTCCTGAGCTGGAACCCTTAGATTCTTTTAGTTCACTGGTGCTCACAGTACCTGAGGAACCTGCACCTCGTGGATACCAAGTCAGGAACCGGCGGGCAACTAAATAGTTGTCTCAATCAGCCACCAGGGTTTCTTTGAGGTAGATTCCCTAACTGGGGAACCTGAGCTCTGTTTCCTAGAGTCTTTTTTGAGGGGACTCTTGAGTTTTCTTTTTAGTAGCTCTTAGAGAAGTGTTGCGCTGAAGTGGGTGAGATGGTCAACTTGCTCGGAGACTGATGTATGGGGCTGGAGATGCTCTGGCCTGGGTCAGAAGCTGGATGGAGGGAATCCTCCATCACAAGGAAGCACAATTTAACCTCCTGGTTCTTTCTGGCTCTTGATTTTAAGGCCAGACAAAAAATTCATTTTGGGGAGGATGTGTGACTCCTCAAGCAGTGGACACACTGGGAGTGTCAACTGTTCACCAGGAGAGCCTCCTGGCACAAAAGGCAACATTTAAAACTAGGAGAGCCAGCATACCCTCCCCACAAGGTAAAGTTCTCTGCAGGGAAAAATTGAAAGGATGATAGTCCTTACAACATTTTTTTTAAACTACAGCTAACTACTACTGCTAACTAAACTAAGTGAAACTATGAAAGAAACTACAGTTGAGGTAAGATCAACTCAGACACTGCTGAGGCTCTGTCTCATGCCAAGGCACTTGCGAAAGAACGGAGGGCAGTTCACCTGTGCAGCACTAGACAGCCATGGTGCAGTACACAAGGCAGAGTAGAGCTCATGAGCAGGCCGAACAGGCACTGCTACCTAAACTCTCTGATCAAACTCGTATGGGGTATACATGCCTCTGAAGTACAGCGCCCATAGGACACTACTCAAAGCAGAAGCTAGATTTTTGTGCCCTCACAGCAGCTTTGATCAAAAACCCTGTGCATGCTGTTGATCTAAAGAGAAGACTGGTTAGGCCACAGTCTTATGGCAGCCTTCAACAGTTCCCACTCCATTCAGTGAGGTCATTTAGAAGAGTTAGTGATGGGCCAGAAAACTAGCCATAAAGAAACAAACTCAATTTGAGTCTATAATCAAATATTTCAAAATAAAGTGCACACAGTCCACCTGCAATCACACCATAAGCTAATATATATGAACCTAACAGTGAATGCCTGTTGACATCCTCAGGAAAAAACAGAGGTAAGTTGTTTCTATTCTGCCCAGAGACCACACTGCAAATGAAGAATGACTTTCCTTTCTCTACTATTACAGCCCAAGTTGATCATAATAACAACTCTCTCTTGATTAACGTAACCTTTCTGGTTTTTGTGAAAGTAAGAACTCATGTAGTATAGTGGGATCCACAGTGAACTAATTTCCAGTTTAACTGTGCATATAGCTAAGTGAAGGGAAGTTGCTTAAATGACTTCCAACTCCTCTTGTATTGGAGCTCCACTTCACTCCAGTTCTCAAACTGTGGGGTGCATGCACCAGGGGAGGTGCCATTTACAGTTTTTTCCCCCTGGTGGCTCAGGGTTTCTGGCTGAGCTATCGCTGATGCTGTAACTGATGCTAGATGTCACTGTTGGTCGCCTCAGCTGCTAGGACCAGACTGCAATTTTGGCTGCCTGCAACAAAGGCCTTTGCAGGGTTTGCTGGCTCCTCCAGAGAGAGGTTGCCAGGCTAGCCTGCACCCTGCCTGTGCACAGCAGGAATGTAGCACGGAGGTGGCTCAGTGGCAGCAGCTGGCTGCATCTTTTATTCTCCTAAGTGTGGGGATGAAGGACAGGGACCCAGGAGAACATGCACCCTTCCTCTCCAGCCAACTATACTCTCTCCCATGCACTGCTTAATAGCAGGCAAGAACAGGCAGACAAGAACAGCCTGCTGGAGAGGGAGCTGGGCAGGGGACAAGGACAGCATCTTGGGGCGGGAGAGAGAGCAGCACAGTGGATTGAGCCCATTGCAGCGAAGAGGTGGGGCAGGTATCAAGGCCCACTGGAGTGTGGGTTAAGGGGAATCTCTATTTCAAGTGCTGTGGCAGTTAGCAACAGGAAATGAAGAGATGGGTTTTGCTAAAGCTTGTTGCTGGGAATAAAGATAGGCTTTCCAGAGACTCCATACACAAGCACTAGAGTCCACTGCAATTGCAGGGGTGAACAGAGGCCCCAGTTACCCCTCTCATAGCAAAAGGGAGAGGATCTTTTGCCAGGTACTTTAGGGCATCTGTTATAATGAGTATTTTTGAGCAAGGAAGTAAACAGTTAAAATTACTGTATACTATGTTCTAGAAAGCCAAATGATAAGAAATGGGATGGGACTGAGATGTGACCCCCATGAGTGCCAAGGTCACTATATGTTTAATTGCTGTCAGTGTAATTCATGCTGGTAAACACCAATGGATAGCAAAACTTTTTGACTCTTCTCCAAGAATGCACCTACATATTTTACATTTGGCTGCATGCAGAACCTCATGAATCCAACCATGAAATTTTAATCTTCAAGTACACATTTGCATGAAAGTATGCAGATTTTTGTATGCACAAATCAAACTATGAATGCATTTTGTTCTTGAATATCAAGGTTAGAATGATAACCTCTAACAAAGATTAAAAAGTCAGATACTGTAGAGGTCCTGTTTTTTTTTCTACAGCTGCCTTTATGTATGTCTCAGTGTACATAAAAAAAACCTCCAAGATCTGAGGGCAAGGAGGAGAGAGCCCAGTTTCAGCGAATGAGGTTTTTTTAACTGTAGACGTTCATGCTGAAGGATGTTTGGCATTTGGACTCCTTCTTTATTGAGATTAAGGGCTGCCCAGTTACAATTGGGATTGACTGTTACTTCTCATCAAGAATTGCTGAAGGCATACAATCAAATATACAGTAAGAATCTTTAGTTTCAAACAACTGCATTCCTGAGCAGGAAATCAAACAGCACACGACTGCCATGGCTGGCAAATTAACTTTAGCGTTTGATACAAAATATTAAATGCAATTTATGATAATAATATTATTGAGGTCCGTGAATAGGAGTTGGGATGGAGAATGTTCATCCTTCATTTCTGCAAGATGCTTTGGTTTAAACTAATATTTACATGTAAAAGATTGATGACTGAATGAGTGATAATAATCTACCTATCTAATGGAAAAAAATCTCTTTCGTGCCTATATGTATCAAATGATTTTGCCAATAAGATAATATTGTATGCACAGCACAGATCAACATATAAATATCATGTGTATATTTACTTCTCACACAGAACCATCATACTAAGGAAGGTCTTCATGTCACAACTCAGGCAATTAATTTAAGAACCTGTAAGATATTGCTCAAAGAAGACTCCTAAACTTTTCACATTGGTTGCAAGGCTTGTGGTCCAATGAGGTACTGAGCATCTTCCACTCCCATTAACTGAGATGGCAGAAATAGGCCCTCAATTCCTGGCAGTGCCCAACCTAACCTGTGCGTCCCTGACACAGTCAATATCAACCTTCTCACAAGGGGGCATCACCTCTAGAGGAGGGCATTTCTCCAAACTGCTCTCTCAAAGTCCACAAAACTGTCATGACCGCTCTCACCAATGAAAGTCTTAACTGTTAGTCTCTCCTTCCTCCCCTCCCCCAGACATGTATCAGATATTGCTGGCATACATTTTCCCACTTAAGAATTATTTTTATCAGTCTTTTTTCCTAATAATTCTTTACATGCACTTGATGTGTCTGTCAAATGTACAGCTACTAGGTGACATGCTTCTATACTGCACAATAACAGTCTTTTAGGGCAGCCTCAACACAGGATAAATTTCTTTGTAAACAGCAGCAAATTTACACAGTTAATTTATTTAAAATTATGTAGAGGTTTAAGGCAAAGCATTCATTCACAAAAAAAAGTTGTTAGTCCAACTTTTTTAGCCTTATGACAGCAGGATATAAGCCCAAAAAGTTGTAAACAAGACAAAGTAAACACTTTGTTCATGACATGTCATGAACAAATTATCAAAATGTGTTGTCTCCTCAGGTGTCAGCTTTTTCTCTCTTTCAGTGACTGATTGCTCCCAGTGTTATTACAGAAACAGATTGATCTTTTTAATGAGCTAGTTTAATAGACTCCAAAATCTCACCGTGGCTGCTCAGCCATGTCAGACCATATGCACCAAGAAAACATTCAGTAAAACACTACGCTCTGCTGTCACATTGCTCTATAAAACCTCACATACAGTAGATATGCATATGCAGAAAAATAACTAGAGATGGAAAATGCATATGCAAACAAGATGCTGAAATTATAAAAGGAAAAAATGTTATTGTAACTGGATATATTTTCTTGGCTATACTAAACCCCCCAAGACATACAAGTTTGCATATACACAATAAACACTCCCTCTCTATTTTTCTTCCTAATTCTGTATTTCACCTCTACTGGAGTCAGAGTTAGAGCATACAAGCATACTTGGATGTATGTTGTATGTAACCACACTAGTACCAATTTTGGAAGGGAGTGGGCGAGAAGAGGAAACATGTGTAAGACCATATCCAACTGACTTCAGCAAGAGCAACGAGCACATATCAGGATTCAGAATCTGGTCCAATGTTCTGAGTTTCCCTGGAAAGAAGCTGCCTTTTATCTTCATATACCCTGGTATGTACATTGTTGGCAGAGTGATAGTGACAGTTACACCTATTGTTAAGATACCTTACATTTTTGACATATTTTTATATATGAAGATTTAAACAAACAGTACACACATCCTCACGTGTTTCTCCTACCCCCAGATAAAGAATATTTAAAAATTCAATATTTAATAAGTTATGGAGCAAGGGGAGTCATTGGTTTCACCACTCATGTAGCTCTGCTGCCATTTTCTAGCTCTGAGGAAGGATTTATCTGGTTGATTCACTTGTATTATCAAATCTCAAATGATGCAGACTTCTGTTCAATAGATTTAAGACTCTTCTACACAGGATTCTCTCACTTTACTGTTTGGTGCGAGTACCGTTATTACTAGGGTCACATGACAACTCCCCTGGGTTGGATTCAGTTGAAACTGTTGCCTGTTTCTTCTGTTCAGAGTTCCTTGACCATGCAAGATCTCTGGGTGCAACTACGTCCACTAAGTTGTTCAATATTACCAAAACAGCGTCTTCTTTATGAAGCTGAGGGTGGCATTCCAATAAAGTAGAAAGTGTTTTTAGACCTTTTAAATTTGTAGTCATCCAGTCATCCTTTAGAAGGATCATTCAGGGTAAAAATGTACTTCTAAATTCAGCATGACTCTGATCTGTTGACTCATTAACAGGAGAGTTAGGATTACACCAAGGACTGTGTAAGGGGTTGCCTTATAGCTCAGCAAAGCTAGTATGAAGTCTTTTGATAGTAGAATTCTCTCAGCAACCTGCACTGCTCTCTCCACCAGTTCATTCCCTTGCGGACAGTGAGGGCTTAAAATTAATGTATGTGACATTGTACCTATCATAAAAGTTTAGAAATCGGCACTGGGAAACTGTGGCTCAATGTGAGTGGCTATTGGTTCTGAAATGCCAGAAAGAGACGAAAGTTAAAAGATATCTTCTTTTGACCTGTTCTCATATGAGTCAAATGAGAAGTAGAATTTCTGCCAAGAAAATTAGTCAAGGGGTACCATGTAGATATGATCCTTGTTAGGCAGGTTTAGTGCTATTTACTCCACCCATCCAAGACCTAATGGGTAGATATGAGAGATTTTTAAAGTTGTGTCTATTATTCAAGCATCACATGATTCCACCTTGTATTCTAGGTCCTGCCCTATGATGGACTACCACACTGACATTTGGACTCACTCCCATCATTTTGTGAGACCTTCTTTTCCCAACATGTATCATTTCCAATATGTTATACTGCAAAGACTGAGTGACTATGATATAACTGCCACAGGTAATTGGATTTTCAGCTTTGGTGATGTCCCCTCTCTTTGCAATAGTCACATGTTGGATGTGGGGCTCCTGATAATTAACCAGGCCACCTATCTTGGATACCTTTTGCTGCTGTCTGTTAACACTTGTGGCTATTTCAGTTTGTTTGAATTTGTGCAGGAGGTGTAGCAAAGAAATGCCACTCAAAAATTGCACCCACATAATCATCTTCAGCCTCTGGAGAATTTTGGTGCCCAACAGGACTTCTCAAAAAGGTGTCATCCAGCTTGTCATAAATATAAAGGGAAGGGTAAACCCCTTTAAAATCCCTCCTGGCCAGAGGAAAAATCCTCTCACCTGTAAAGGGTTAAGAAGCTAAAGGTAACCTCGCTGGCACCTGACCAAAATGACCAATGAGGAGACAAGATACTTTCAAAAGCTGGGAGGAGGGAGAAAAACAAAGGGTCTGTGTCTGTCTGTGTGATGCTTTTGCCGGGGACAGAACAGGAATGGAGTCTTAGACCTTAGTAAGTAATCTAGCTAGGTATGTGTTAGATTAGGATTTCTTTAAACGGCTGAGAAAATAGCTGTGCTGAATAGAATGAATATTCCTGTCTGTGTGTCTTTTTTGTAACTTAAGGTTTTGCCTAGAGGGATTCTCTATGTTTTGAATCTAATTACCCTGTAAGGTATTTACCATCCTGATTTTACAGAGGTGATTCTTTTTTTACTTCTATTAAAAGTCTTCTTGTAAGGAAACTGAATGCTTTTTCATTGTTCTAAGATCCAAGGGTTTGGGTCTGTGGTCACCTATGCAAATTGGCGAGGATTTTTACCAAACCTTCCCCAGGAAGTGGGGTGCAAGGGTTGGGAGGATTTTGGGGGGGAAAGACGTTTCCAAACTACGTTTTCTCAGGAACCCAGATAAAGTTTGGTGGTGGCAGTGGAAGTCCAAGGGCAAAGGGTAAAATAGTTTGTACCTTGGGGAAGTTTTAACCTAAGCTGGTAAAAGTAAGCTTAGGAGGTTTTCATGCAGGTCCCCACATCTGTACCATAGAGTTCAGAGTGGGGAAGGAACCTTGACACAGCTCAAAGGATTTCCCTGGCACATATTTTGCAATAGGTTAATATCTCAAATGAATGAGCATTCCCTGCCATCTAATGGGAACCTTATCTAGAGCTTTACTGTTTGTGAGTGGCATGAGTAGATTGAGGAATCACTAACTTGACATTTTCAAGACCTAGCACATATTCTGTGAACCTCTCACATTTATGTATGCTCAAATATCTGCTATTTTATTTTAGTCTAGCAGCCTCACTTGCCTTCAGACCTTGTTTTTCTTATGTTATGTTCTTTCACTGACTGCCCATAAACTAAAATGTCACCCACAAAACTTTGCACTCTCTCTAGCCTAACTAGTGAAAATAGCCAAAATCCACTATTTGGATCTAATGGAGAGACTATTTATGCAGATTCAGAAAGAACTCAACATCTGACACTATTTAATTGGACAATAGTTTAAAAAAATCAAGAGTCACTTTCTTCTAACAGTGAATAAGGAACTTTATTGGAATAAGGGAAAACAATAATGTCCCTTGTCCCTTAAGCTACTCTGTGATTCTTTCTGTTTCTCCACTGGGCTTCCGCCTAGAATCATCCCTAGCCCCACAGTGCCCCTGGCTTCCTTCTACAGATTTAAAGAAACAGTAAATATATTCTTACATATCTGCTATGCAAAATCTAACAATTGAATAAGGAATTAAAGATCTGATTGCATTCTGAAGCAGTCTCTTTGTTCCTGTATTTATCAGGATATGATCAGACTCCCGGATGTGCATGTAACACTACAGCTCAGTAACCTGCTATATGTGGTTCTCTAGTATTTCCACAATACAACTGTATTTCATATTTGGGAATTGCATGTAGACGTGATAATCACATTTGTATTCAAGAAAGTTAGTACTGTAATTATAGTCCCCAGTATGGGTGCCTATCCAACTTCCCATATTTAATATTTCCTCAGACAAAAACCCAAATACAGACAGATTCGCATATAGAGTGGGAACGATCTGCTAATCACTTTAAGCTGCATACAGACATTATGCACCAAATGGTTAGTGATAGTGCTGTGAACAGTTCTGTATTATTCCCAATTACATATGGCCAAATTCTGCCCTAAGGCTTCTCATGTGCATGCAATAGAGGTCCATTGTTTAGAGTCAATGGGAACATTTCATATGGGTCCAAGTAAAATTTGCCCATTATTTAGCTGTAACTGAAAAAAAATAATCTTGGAAAACTCAGCACAAATTTTGTAGAATGAAATGGAGCATCCCACACCACTCTAATTGTAATAGACATCAGCATGTTAGCTTTACATCCCAAAGCATGTTTACAATTGCAGAGTATTAGCACTCTGGCCTTCTGACCTGTCTGGAGTTCGCCTCTTCCCGTTTTCGTTCACATCGAGAAGCAGCTCTGAGGAGTCAACAGGTGAGGTGGTGCTGGCATCCAGAAGCAGCTGTTCATGCTGAGCGAGGTACTGGGCGGGGTTCTGCTTGGCCAGCCTTGCACAGTGCAGGAGCTCCCGCTGCAGCAGGGGCAGATTGGCCTGTAAGAGTGTTTCAGAAATTAAGGGAGCAGCTGAACGGCTCTCAGGCAGTTTCACAAAGATGAAATAGCAAAATTAGAAATCAATTAAAAGCCCACTCTGGGATGAGTCTATTTTGTTCATCTTGAATTATATTTATTTGAGTTAGCCGTGTTAAACCACATAGCCTCATTAGAGATTTGAGTCACGGCTGAAATACATGTGTGGGCACTCATGAGAGTGGAAGAGTTTATTTGCTGAAGCATAAAACAAAACAGAAAATGCTATAAGAAAATAAAACAATTTTCACGTCCAAATCTTTAAAGGGTGGCAAGAGCACAGCACTAGCTCACTTTATCTCCTTTCTTGTTATTATACAATATTTGTGTTTCTATTCAGCTGTTGTCTTTACATGCATCTCCCCTACGTAAATTTAATATTCAGATTGCAAAGTACTAACTTTCATTTTTTCTTGACTTAAGAATGAACACCCAGCTCTAATTTGGCACATGTTTATGCATTAGCTACAGTATTTAGTTATGTTATCACATATTACAGAAGTTATCAAATATTACACATTTTTCCCTACACTCTCAAATACACATACAATCTTAAAACATGTGAACAGATTATTAAAGATTTTAGAGTAATGTAAGTGTGCAAGAGACAAAGTTAGATACATGTTGTTCAACCTCACTTTCTCATGACTTTTAAACAATTAACTACTGCTATAAAAGTTCATTTTTTAAATGGAAAAGTATTTTTAAATCATAGAATAATAGGACTGGAAGGGACCTCGAGAGGTCATCTAGTCCAGTCCCCTGCACACAAGGCAGGACTAAGTATTATCTAGACCATCCCTGACAGGTGTTCGTCTAACCTGCTCTTAAAAATCTTCAATGATGGAGATTCCACAATCTCCATAGGCAATTTATTCCAGTGCTTAATTTATTCCAGTTTTTCCTAATGTCCAACCTAAACCTCCCTTGCTGCAATTTACGCCCATTGCCTCTTGTCCTATGCTCAGCGGTTAAGAAGAACAATTTTTCTCAGTCTTCCTATAACAACCTTTTATGTACTTGAAAACTGTTATCATGTCCCCTCTCAGTCTTCTCTTTTCCAGACTAAACAAACCCAATTTTTTCAATATTCCCTCATAGATCATGTTTTCTAGACTTTTAATCATTTTTGTTGCTCTTCTCTGGATTTTCTCCAATTTGTCCATATCTTTCTTGAAATGTGGTGCCCCAAACTGGACACAATACTCCAGTTGAGGCCTAATCAGCGCAGAGTAGGGCAGAAGAATTACTTCTCGTCTTGCTTACAACACTCCTGCTAATACATCCCAGAATGATGTTCACTTTTTTTGCAACAGTGTTACACTGTTGACTCATATTTATCTTGTGATCCACTATGACCCGCAAATCCCTTTCCACAGTACTCCTTCCTAGGCAGTCATTTCCCATTTTGTATGTTTGCAACTGATTGTTCCTTCCTAAGCAGAGTACTTTGCATTTGTCCTTATTGAATATCATCCTATTTACTTCAGATCATTACTCCATTTTGTCCATATCATTTTGAATTATAATCCTATCCTCCAAACCACTTGGAACCTCTCCCAGCTTGGTATCGTTTGCAAACTCAAAATGGCTGAGAAGGATTTGCTCCATCTTTAAAAGAAATTAACCTTTTGAGATAGACCAAGCATGGAGCACTTCAGCCCAAAATGTTCTGGAAAGTTTCAGACGCATGAGAAAGAGGTTATAAGAGAAAATGCTTTGCCACCTTAGTTAAATCAAATGACACCAGGCACCAATTATCAGTTGCTGGTGATCAAAAGATGTACTATGTACCAAACAAATAGATATGGACCATCATCACAATTCTTGCTACAGCCTTTCTGTATTTAAAAAAAAAATAACATTCTTCTCAGGGACTAACGGTCCATTTACACAGCAAGAAGAACCAAAAGTGGCAGTAAGTCTCAGAGCTCAGGTCAACTGATGTGGGCATGTAGGCTTGGTCTATGGAGCTAAAAACAGCAGTGTAGACATTCGAGCTCAGGCTGGAGCCTGGGCTCTGAGACCCTCCAACCTGGCAGGCTACTCTGCTATTTTTAGCCTTGCAACGGGAGCCTGAGTCAGCTGACCCAGGCTCTGAGACGCGGTGCTGTGGTTAATGTTTTGCTGTAGACATACACTTAGAAGCACAATTTGCTATTGGAAAAAAACAGCCAGTGCTACCACTTAGTCTGCAGGCCCTCAAGGGAGTTTGAAAGACATTGCTGTAGAACTTTAGGACTCTAAAAGTTCATAGAACCTTTTCAACATTGTATTTTGTGAAAGAGAACAAAGCATTAGCCTATCTATATTCATTATTAATAAGATGCCTACCATCTAGTACAGGGGTCCCCAACGCGGTGCCCACGGGCGCCATGGCACCCACCGGGGCATTTTTGTGCACCCTCAGGACACCCCGCCGCCAAAATACCGCCAAGAAGTGTTGCCGTTTCTCGGTGGCATTTCGGCGGCGACGGTTCTTCCCGCTGCTGCTTCTCTGCGGCGGCATTTCGCCGCCGGCACTTCTCTGCGGCGGCAGGGTGTTTGGCGCCCACCACAGTCTTCTGGGAATAGCAATATGCTATTCCCACAAGAATGGTTGGGGACCACTGATCTAGTAGATGTCATTCCAATTTTGCTGGCGGTGGCAACCACCACAACTGGGATGTGGGAGACAAGGGGCTTTAAGAGCTCCTCACACAT